>NC_051157.2:180625216-180687716 GCF_013339745.2 Dermacentor silvarum
AGAGAGATAAAACTTTATTTTGTCCATGATGAGGTCTGGAGGCGGCGGGGGTTGGGAGACTAACCCCCAGGCCTCCCCTTCCTCAGACGGCGGCCAGCCCTTGTTTTCTGGCGGCGTCTTCGGCCATCCGGACGGCCCAGAGCTGCTCTTCTGGGTCCAAGCTGAGCAGCAAAGTCTCCCACTGCTCGGCCGTAGTTATGATGTGTGTAGTGTTAGTGCGGTGAGTGTTAGTGGGTGTAGCTTTCGGGCATGCCCAGATGATGTGATCGAGGTCAGCGCGGGCCTCGCAGGCTTTGCAGAGTGGGGAGTATGCATCGGGGTAAATGCGGTGGTATATAGCACGGGGTTTGGGAAAGTTCGCGTCTGAAGTAGTCGCCAAGTGGTGGATTGAGATTTATTCAGTGTTTTGGGTGATGCGGTGTAGCGTAACTGCTCTCTGCGGTAGCTGGTGGAGGAGGATATCTCTGAATGTGACCATTCGGTCGCGCCCGTGACCGCGATACAAAACAGAGGGCTCGTCAAGATCGAAAGACGCAGGAGAAGGATGATGCGCCTGGTGTGCGATAGCTCGAGCGGCATCGTGGGCGGCTTCGTTTCCAGCCAGACCCGAATGACCAGGGGCCCAGATGATCTGTACGCGGCGTTGCCTTGAGGCGGGAGTGTCGGAGAGTATTTTCTGTGCTTGGGGTGCTATGAGTCCTCTTGTGTAGTTGCGAATGGCCGTTTTTGAATCGCTGATGATGTAGTGTGCATTGGTAGAGGCATAAGCCAAGGCGATGGCCGTTTCCTCTCCTTCTTCGGGTTGAGTGGCGAGTATTGATACGGCCGCGGCGAGGCGGTACTGCGAGCCCGCGACTACGGCGACCGCCATGGCGTTCTGGTGGGGGTATTGCGCGGTGTCCACGTAGGCTACATCTGCGGCGTGGTCGTAGCGCTTTTGTAGATGTTTAGCTCTGTGCTGAAGAGGAAAATTCGAACGCCTTCTGCCTCACCATGTCTCGATCCTGCGTTGTTTAGCTACACCAAACAGAGAACTATTCGATTCGTGAGTACATAAAAGAAAACCTCACATACCCGCCTAATAGAGATGACACCACAAGCCTTAAATGAATTCACTTGATTTTTGGCCTCCACAGATGAATACTGCTTTCTTCAATAAGCCTCATACTGCTAATGAATGAGGCTTCGGCTTCTTTCTAGCGGCAGCCATACGGTCCAAAAGGCATATTTCACTAAAATATTTGGGCCGAGGAGCCTGTGTCAGTTCACCAAACAGATTTGTGATGTCTGTTTCTCAAGGAACAAGCAGCAGTAAATTGCACAAGTGAGTTGAACGTGTAGCACGGAACAGTGAATAAATATTGGTACATTCCTTTGCGTATTCTGCAAATAGCTGTAAGCCTCTATTAGCTTTACTTCAAATTACCGCCACTCGAAATTAACTGGTGAGGAACGGCCTAATTTTGAGAAGCAGTTAAAGCAACAAGTGGGGCTGGTTGAATTTAAACTGCACTGTCAGGTCCTCGTGTTGCTGCCGAGCGTTTCTGTGAAGAAATGAAAAATTAGATACTATACCATGAGCTACTCGTCATAAGCAAACGCGTTTTAATGGGCTCAAATCAAGGTAAATGTAGCGGTAAATGTAACCTCCCCCCTCCCTGAGGCCGACCTTAGCCCCCCCCCCCCCCCCCCCCCCCCTTTTGTTTAACCCCTTTTCTTTCCTTGCGTATTTGAGTACTGCAACTAAGATGTAAGACGCACAATCGTCTGCACACTCGCAAAAAGCGCATTTTTTTACAATTTCCCGTGAAGAAATTGAAATTAGTGCTGTTTAGATGGTATTAGCAAACTGTCACCCCCCCCTGGCAGAGATCCTGGGTGCGCTACTGGTGACAACGCGTGTGTACAGTATATACAATGTTTCATTTGTCATAACTCGTATGTCGTGTTGAGTTCTGGATTCCGTTTTCCCTTCACTATCACTGCTTTGTGGTCCGTGAAATGTAGAGCCAATGGTTCTTCGATCGGATCTAGCCTGAAGTTGGCAAAGACAAGGTCTATGCACGTTCCCCTGGTGGTTGTTGGTTGTTTCCAGTCATACGAAATGCATCGTAGAGCGTATCGAGGCGTCATATACTGCACAAGCCAGTCGCTGTCCGCGATGTGTACGTTGAAGTCTCCGACAAGTACGAAGGGGTTGTTCTTGTACTTTGTTTCATATTCGCGCTTGGCTAGATCGATGTACTTTTCTACGTTGCCTCGGGAGAGATTCGGGACCAAGTACACTGTCAGGACGACAGTTCCGTCGGATATATAGTTTTATTGCAGCGTGTTCGCCGTTATGAGATTGGCTCGTTATCGGTAGGTCGAGATCCCACCGCGGTCTCTGGCAATTTCACGTACATCCCAACACCACCCGCCGAACGCTCTGCTTCTTCTGTGCAGACGACGGGGAAGAATCCGTTGATGTGCGGTCTCGCGTTCCACGTTTCAGTATAAGCAAAGGACGTCTGCTTTCAGTTAGTACTGGATCTCGAAATGAGGCACTATTTTTTTGCGCGGCTGTGCACTACCTCCGGGAACGGCCCACGCAAGAGCACGGACAACGATGGACGGACGGACAAGCGTCGACCCTAAGGTGCTCCGCCCCTAGAATTACTGGGGTTGTACGTGCCAGAACCACGATCTGATTATGATGCACGCCGTAGTGGGGGGCTCCGCAATAATTTGGACAACTTGGGATTCTTAACGTGCACCTAAATCCTAAGTACACGGGTGTTTTCTGCATTTCGTCCCTATCGAGAATGCGGCTGCCGTGGCCGGGATTCGATCCCGCGACCTCGTTCTCAGCAGCCCAACACCACAGCCACTAAGCAACAACCACGGCGGGTTTATGCGCCGCTTCCTGCACGGAGGACTCTCTCCATTAACCGCGAGTGAAAAGGTTGACCGACATGCTGTGGTACAAACTGCCGAGTTCCGCCACATTGTCGAATTCTCGAATGCATGGCGGCGTTTTGAGCCAATCGGAGAGGCCGTATAGCAGCCCTGCGCGCCATTCAGAGACGACAAGATGGCGAATTCGACAATATGGTCGAACTGGATACCACAGATCCCGGCACCATCCTCTCGCGTAATATATTTTCCCATTTGTTTGTTTATCAATTTATTTCCACCTTTCCTAATTTTTGGGGCGGTTTAAAAATCGCCGGTGCAGTGCATGAAACACAGTCAAAGCAATAAAGAAACAGCCGGAAGCAAACCGTGAAGAGTTTAATTTTTTTTAATTTCTTTATTTCTCTGTCTTTGTCACACACACACGCACGCACGCTCTGGCCAAAAATTCACCCGAAACGCGTTGTCGAGTCCGGTCGAGCCGCACGAACTCGACGAGTCATGCAGCCGGCATTCCGTCGCGAACGAAGGCCCACACAGGCATCCATGCGTGTGCGTGCGTGCGAGAGAATCGGCGAAACAGAGCGAGAACGAACACAATTACGGCGCCTCAAGACAGTATCCGGCACACACGTCGCGCTACTGCGCGAACGCCATGGCAGACAGCGCAAAGGAAGACAACGCTCCTGGCGTATTTGTTTTCTTTTTTTTAGGTGTACTGACGCATACGTTCCTAGTTGTACAGTCTGTATACCACACGCTTCTTGCACGTATAGGGATGGTATACTTGGCAAGTACGTACGTTTACGATATATATTAATTTGATTCCGAAGTAGTTGTTCTCGAATTGCCCGGCCTCACAATATCCACTTTACCGTGACGCGTCATGACACAGAACAAGTTTTACTGACGTCCTGCGGCAGCCACGCATGACGACGCTGGCGAAGTTGTAAAAAAAAAAAGACAAAAAAAAGAACGGCACTTTGACCTTGATTTTCTTTTCAACGTAATAATGAACTTATTCATGCGATAGTGACGAAAGTAGAATCGTTAACGAGACAATCTTCGTGCGCTTCTATCCGAGGCGTGTATCGTGCTTTTTGATATTGTCTTCTTTTTTTTTTTATTGCTGCTCGAGTAACGAATTTGAGATTTCGGGACAGCCCACTGGCAGACGAAGCCTATGTATCCGCGTGTTTCTACATATAATTAATAAAACATAGTTTAACAGTTTACCCACTGCTAGAAACGCTAAATGCCTACTGATCACGTCTCGGTCGCCCACGTCCTCCATCACGCACGTGGCTCCTTCTCCAATCGCGCAGAGTCTGTGCCAAGTTCCGCTTCTCGTCCACGCGCGGCTGCAAGCCGATCCGCACAAAGTTCAGATAAACGAGCGGGAGCACCACTTGCACGGAACGCTCTGCTTGCAGTTCCAAACGAAATCGTTGGGAGCAGGCCAAGCCAAGCCGCTGACGACACAGCGCGTCTCTGCTATAATGGGTCGTCAAAGAAGACACGGTGATTGACTGATACATCGACTGGGATTAAGAGCAAGTTTGTAGAACGTGAGATTTCCGGCGGAGGTTCTGGGTATAACCTCGGCCTATGCGCAACAGACCCACCACTCCTAGCAGCAGGAACATATCGGCCCCGTACCGGAGCTTACACCAGTGTACCGTGCCAGCTGGAGAGAAATCGGGGACTAGCCCCCGAGATTGTACCGTCATCGGGAGCACAATGGCCACGGTGGAAGGTATGGAGGCGACAGTACCAGCTCATTACACTCTGCAGAACCCGCGAGTGCAAAGTTCCTTCCACGGCGACCTTTTTGAAGACGTGGAAGACTGGCTGGACGCCTTTGAACGAGTAGCATGCAGCTTTCAACGGGTGGCACGACAGAGAGAAATTAAGGAACGTGTATTTCAGACTCGAAGACGGCGCTCGCAACTGGTTCCAGAACGGCGAAGAGGTCATGGCGTGAGTTACGTCGGCGACTCTGGGAGACCTACTCGAGCCCCTATCGGCGAGAGCGAGCAGAACGGGCCCTCTATAGAACGTGACAATACATAACGCAGTTTCGAGGAGCACATGTTCACTGGCACAGCAGCAAACCCGAACACGTGCGAAAATAGATTGAAATCCACATTGTCACACTGATGAGCTGGCGCTGCGGCTTAAATTTCGACGCGAAATTAAAGAATAATTAAAAAAGAAAAACAAGTTTTACGCTCAACCTATAGTGTAAAATGAAATTCAATGACTTTTCTTTGACATTTCGGGGGATCTATAAGAGAGCTTCAATATGCCATTTCGGTGTCCGAGAACCGCAGCACAAGACCTATCTAAGAATACGGTCTGCCCATCGCAATAGGATTCTGCGAGCTTTGGTAAAACATCCCTTGAAGAGTGTCATAAAATATATTACCTCCCAAGGCTTCTGCTCCGGCATTCGCGCCTGATAAAGCCTCGGCGCTGTGATAAAAGACCTCTATTCAGCGATAGTATACGTGACTATCGTGACCGCTCTAGGTCACAAACGGAACAGCTCGACGAAGGAGAGTGGTGAGATACATGGGACAGATAAGCGAGTGGAACCGTGGCTGTGTCTGTGCGTGCGATTGTATACAGTTGAACGCGGCTATACGACGAACAGGCTTATGAGCTGAAATTAGTTGAATATATCAGGTAACAGTCGCGGACGGCAGAAAACTATAGGTGGGGTGATGAAGTTCGGAAATTTGCAGGCGCAAGTTGGAATCAGCTAGCGCAAGACAGGGGTAATTGGAGGTCGCAGGGAGAGGCCTTTGTCATGCAGTGGACATAAATACAGGCTGATGATGATGATGATGATTAAGTAACTTTTTAGACTGAAACTTCCTCATAACCAAGTTCAGAAGCTTTTGTGATGCGTTCGTTACATACAGATCTCGTATCTTCATTAGAGAGAAAAAGAAAAGCATGGAGCGAATCTATTTACTGAAAACAAAACTACGCGTATAATACATAGTCAGTAGTTTCTTCCGGTGTCCCAGCATGGCAGGAGAAAGCGATGAAAATAACTCCCCTGAGCGTTGTCACGGTTCGTGGCATGCACGCGACTTTATGACGATGGCAGTAGATGCCCCGAGATCGATATATCCGATGTCCAGCTCGTTATGAGGCGGTGTCATTACGTGAGAATCGGTCAGCAAGTTTGGCGTGTTCAATATAGAGAATAATTCGCTTTATCCGGTTTCGTTATGTTCGGATTCCAACGTGTACGCGGGCGCATGCGGTTTCGCACGTCGGGCTCTCGACGTATACACTCCCACGCCTGTTCATCACAAACCACATACGCGCCGGAAAAATAGATTCGCCGCGAGGGTAGCTAACAAAGACATTCCTGCGAGTTCACCACAAGTGGCACGATTTCGTTATTCGCTAAAGTCGTTTACGTAGATAAACTCCAAGCACGCCAGGTAGTTGCTGCATACGGAGGGCCGTAGTAAGCGCGATCATTGCGAGACACGTAAGCTTCTCTCGTCAATACCGTTCGATGATTCTCCATACGTTGATCGATCTCGGCTGACTGAACTGTCCGTGTTGCACGGAGCTTCGCGCTGATGTACAGGACGCATGTCTTCTGCAGCCTATAGCACCAGACAGTAGTAGAATAATATATTTAAATCTTTGCTCTGTAGGCATATACAGTCGAACCCGGATATAGCGAACCCGCATATAGCGAATTACAGTGTGTGTCGAACAGCAGTAAAATCCCCTCGAAACTTTTTGTATTAAATTTTTATTTTACACATCCAATTACCTATATATGGAAACTTTTTTGTGATGCCCTTCATATTCGATATATCCAGGTTCGACTTTATTTGGGGAAGGCAGTAAGTGTGGCTCGCTATGAAATCCTCACACGGGAGGCTCCGTGTAGCGTGTGAAGTCTCCCTTTTACGTCAGCCAGTGGCCAGTCCTCAAACGACGTCACTTCCTGGACACTTCAAGCGGAAGTCTTCCGCATTCCCACACGAGGTGAGGAACGTTTGGAGTTACCTCCCTTGCGCGTGCGCAGCATTTCAAATGCGGATGTGATTAGGCAGGCATATGCCAGGAGGCAGGAGACGAGACGTCGTTGTCGGCAGCTAGCGAATAAACCTATACTATACAGGGTGTTCCAGCTGTCACGCAGCACGATTTAAGAAGAGAGGAACGGCGTTACGCGAAGCAAACCTAGTGAGTATTGTTTCCAGTGCAGTGGAGTAGCCGCCAGTAATTTTTTCATTACTGAGATTTAATTAGGTAATTATAATTAATTATCTAACTGGAGAAATACTGTCCTAATTATCAAAGAGTCAATGGGAAAATTGTAGAGCACCATAAAAAAGTACCGATACAGCTTTCCGTTGCTCAATACGTGCTACATAAATATGTTTTTCCGAGCGCGAAAGAAGCCCGCGAATACACGCAGAATTGCCGCGCGACTGGCCGTTCGAGGCACTTTGCGAGTGTACACATCTCGGTGCTGCCTATTAAATCAAACTTCGCGAAAGTATACACGACACCAGGCGCAAGAATGCAGACCGGTCGACAATCCTCTCTCTCGCAATTCTTCGCCACAAATGACCACCGTTCTTCTTCGTCCGCGGGGTCAGAGCGTTGACCCGACTGCAAAGTACGTGACGGGATCCACCACACTTCCGGCTTCGAGTTTTCCCCCTCAACCTGCACAGACATTGTTTGTTACCGCCCCGCATAATGATCGCAGAGCGCGGCAAATGTCTAGGTCATGCGCAATCGCAGCTAAGCACTTGACGCGCGGGGCAGTCTGCGTTCCTCGTGCGACGGGGTGTCGGGGAGCGTGTGCAGCCCAATTCGATGCGACTCATCACAAACCCGGAAGTGCCGCCTACGCACAGTGGCACCGATTACGCAGCGCGGTTCCTTCAGACGGGCTGCGTGAAGCTGAACTACCGTCGGCGCTCGAAGCGGGGGCGCGGATGACAGCTACGGTCGCTGTTCATCGTTACATTATGTCGTATGGACGCATGTCGTATAATGGACATCGTATACATTATGTCGTATGTCATTACGTCGTATGGACGTGTGTCGTATGGACATCGTATACATTATGTCGTAAAATATGTGTACAGTACATTCATCGCTACAGGTGGTGTCACAAACCCAACGTCTTGACGTGTTTTTCTTGCGAAAACTTCCTTTCTCCGTGAACTTATTTGCTGTTATTATGGCGGTGATACTTTACTCGTAAGCATGATCGCCTGCGCATACATGCATCAATTGAAAATGCCGTGAGGTTGCTAATCTGGACAAATTCTACTGTTGGTCGCTTTTAAGATCATGTAGCGTGTCCATAATGGATGAACTCTCTTATTATATCAATGTTCCTGGAGCGCCCCGCGTTCTGCCCGTGAACACTTCGACAGAAGCTCGATCGACGACGACGTCGAGCGTGTTCGCAGCAAAGGTTGCACCCTCAATCACACTCGGTATATATAGACCGCGAAGTCCGGCAAAAAAATAATAATAATAAAGAAGCAAAGAAAGAAAGGCACTGAGGAAACACTCAAAGTGTTCGTGTCTGATCAGTGGAATTCGATTTCGGCCAGACCCTTGGGTCGGACCCTGCGCGCAAACCCCCACCACTTGCCCCCGACACAATCAAAGGTCATTTGGGGACACGCAATTTTTCATACTCCGTTTGTATAGCCTCGTTCGATCGCTCTTCGGTATATATATATATATATATATATATATATATATATATATATATATATATATATATATATATGAACACAAAGGTCGTTAGTGGCACGTTAACGTCCAGATGTCGTCCAATCGCTAAGCATCGTCCTGTAGTATAACACGCGCTCGATGAGCCCTGGAAGGTCGGGCAACCCAGTGACTGACCAATTAAGCGGCCGGACGAACGTAAACTGACATACCACTGCCACGCTTGCTAAGTTACGGGCTCACGGACCCCTCTCTCGCCTGTATAGTACGCGTATACACCGTATCATGAAGGCGAGCTTTTTTCACTGCGACAGCGGTTACAGGCTTGAAACTGCGTTCGCTCTGTCCGTCGTCCTCTGCGTTTCGGCGTGGCGCCCCTTCAACTCGTCACCGATCGTCAGGCCACATCCTCAGCTTTTTAACACTCTCCGTATGACGACGATGGCCAGAAGCACCGCAGGTGGGGATCGATCGGATGTCCCTGCGGAAACGTGCAGTCGGAAATCGCGGACGCTCTTCGAATGGCGTCCCTCTGATTCCACCGAGGCCGCGCATAATAAGCTGCGCGTTATGCGCGACAAAGGTCGTCGATGAACACGCTCGTAAATAAATCCAAAAACGCATGCATGCGCTTATCCTTCGCGATTGTCCTTCTTATAACGTTTCATTTGCTAGGCCGTATACGCCTCTCGATTCTATGCAGCTTCGTCTCGTTCGTTTCCTTCCTCGCGGCGTGAGGCTGTCAAGCAGCGCAAGACAAATCGCGCGCACCGACGCAGACAGAGCGCAGATGTTGCTCGGCGCGTGCGGCGATTCAAGCCCACCGCCGCCAACACACTACGCCTGCATCGCTGCGCTCGCTGCGCCTGCAAAGCAAGCGAGGGTGCGCCTGTTCATGAATGGTCGCCATCTCGGTTCGTCGCGCATTAACTCCGCTTCGCTGTCTATGTTTGCACAAAACGTCAGGGCTCGCCGCCGACGTACGGTGCGAATCAAACTCGTTTATATAACGGCGAAGCGGCCGATTTGGTCTCAAGTCCCTATATAAGAAAAGTACCGCCATCCTTTGATCAACGCCGTCCTGTATCTCCGATTGGACGATGATAGCACGCGCTTTTCACTTCTTTATATCTTGTTTTTTTTTTTTTTTTTTTTTTTCGCCCCAGAGCCATGTTGAAACGGCCTGAAAGCTTCAACGTAGACTTTTAGGTGCGCCACCGTCGACTTGGCTTTCGCAAGCAAAAAGTAAATAAAAGAGCAAGCGCTTTAGGAGAGGAGGCGGCGGAGGAAAGAGTAGATGGCGGTACTTTTCGTTAATTTGGTCGCCATAGCGCGCCCCAAGCGCTCGTATAACCAACCGTGCACAGCCTCTGAGATCCGGCGGCGCGCGCTGTCGGGTCTCGAAGGCCATATGTCTATAGCCCTGCATAGCTATGTACGGGACGCTGGCCCAGTCTGCAGCCGGCCCGCTCGATCACTCTGTGATTGACATTATGCGGCAAGCAGCGTCGAGCAGAAGGCGCTGTGTCTATGCACCGACGGCCGTGAAAATACGCGTCCTCGCCGTTCTGACACCCTCACGCGCCCTGCAAACGGTACATATCGAATTTCGGTAAACACGCTCCTCCTACACCCGACGCTGCTGCTGGCGTGCGCGTATTCTTTTCCTGCCAATAAACAATCGCTCGCGCGCACTTCCTTCGAACGCGTCTTCGCAGCTCCACAAGTGCAGCTGCAGCTTTTCGGTCGTCCTAAACTTCGCCAGACACGCGTCAATGACGTCAGTACGCGCGCGTACGTACTGCGCAGGCGCCAAGGAGTGCGCCGAACACCCCCGCGACATCTGCCTTTCAGAGGCTGCAGGACCTCGCCGCATCGAGTCAGAAATGGACTTCGCAGGGCCGCATTAGCATATACATCCGCAGAGACGAGTCGTCGCATGCCGCTGACGCATGCGTCGAGGAAGTGGGTTCAACGAGCCCGTTATTAATTAAAACTCTCGGCAGGGGCTCCACGGCATGATTTACTTCTTTCCTGTTTTCTGTTCCTCCTGCTGCGCCAGGCACTGCGGCAGAACACGGTACGCAGACTCCGCAATAATTATGTGGGACGCACATGGAGCGCGCAGCTCAATGGGGCCCGTGCATAAAACCCGTTCCGCCGCCGCTCTCTCTCTCTCTCACACACACACGCATATATATATATATATATATATATATATATATATATATATATATATATATGGACCACGCTACTTAAACAAACCCCGTCCTGCTCTTAAAAGAGCTGAGGCCAGCCACGTATATCGGATTAAAACCTGCCAGGAAAACAAGCGCACGTGGGTACACGCAAAAAACATATATATATATATATATATATATATATATATATATATATATGGTATATGCAGGTCATGCGTGGGTGTGCGCTTAAGCGCAACTCGAACATTGAGGCCCAGTCAGCGCGGCGTCGTGTTAAATTTCTTGCGGATATACAGTCTTGAACGGACGATGAAAGAGCAACAACATCTTAGTTTAGTCTTTATTTATTTATTTATTTGAACATACTGCTAGCCTCACATTTGAGGCTGTTGCGGGAAACCGGCAGGATACATATTCGAAGAGAACACGGTTTAAATAGGCGCGGACATAGATAAGTTTAGGTGAACAGGGCAGTACATATGCACTCTATTATTCATAATACAACTGCTATAAAAGGAGAGGGAAAAGTAGTAAACGCCATGTTGGAAGGTTTAGCACACAAAAGAAGAACAAAGAAAGAAAATGTAAATATATTGGATGTTCATTGCGCGAGAGACAAGACTCAGCAGGTACTGGGTGAGTCATGAGCAGCAACATATATATATATATATATATATATATATATATATATATATTACCCAGCAGCTCCACCACTTCTGAGACGTCGACCGATGCGATGCCTTTATTTCCGAGCAGTCGCCCGAGTCAGAGACGCAGCACCGCACGAGACAAAAGATGATGATGAGTCGTATGTACAGATGACGACGACGATATGCTCAAAATGCGCTCACAATATATATATAAGGACAGAAAGCAAGACACTGCGAAGTGAATTCAAAATGCCATTGTACGACACAGCGCGCCTACGTGCATATAGTAGCTAGAAAGCATTGTTTGTTAACTTGGCGATAAAGGTTTGTAGTGATGTGCAGGTGACAACGTCATCAGGCAACAGATTCCATTCACGGATTGCCTGTGGAAAAAATGAGTACCTGAATATGTCGTTGTGAAATCTGTATTCTGTTAAGTGCTTGGTGTGTTTTGTTCGAGAACTACGTGTATCTGTCTGCTGTAAGTAGTCACTCGCATTGATTTTCATGCTACCATTAAGAAGAAGGAAAAGAAACCTAAGACGAAGTAGTCGGGCTCGGTTTTGTATAGTGGGAAGTTCAGCTTGCCTTAATCGTTCTGTAGGGGCAGTCAATATGGCGATACTTATTAAAAATAAATCTAATCGCTTTCCTTTGTACGCTCTCCAATTTTGCTATGTGCTGTTTACGGAAGGGAAACCAACATACTATTCCATAATCCAGTATAGAGCGAACTAGTGACAGGTATGCTAAGCGTTTAGCATCGATTGACGCGGATCTAAGCGAGCGTTTTAACGAGTAAAGAACTGCCAGAGCTTTATTAACAACATATGTTACCTGCTTGCCCCATTGGAAGTTCCGCTTGTAGACTTGTAGGCAAGTAATCTCCGCTTGTAGTCTTGTAGTCTTGTATTTCTCTTTTCAGGACGGTACACATTTTCATTTATTTGTAGACAAAATGTCGGTTATTAGCGAGGAAAATGAAAGGCGAAATTTCCTTTCTTGAAAATAGCTCGAATTTAATGCCCTAGCTAATCATATACCGCCGGTATACCTTACCAAACGACGTCGTGATTTCGAAGTTTATTCGTACGTCTGCGGCCGTTTCTTGTGCAGGAAAAGCTCCGAAAAGCTCACTAGCTTAAGTTACGTATTTGACTCATTAGGCGAGAGTCCAAATCAAATGACGTTACGAGGACTTCGCGCAATAACGTCAAATCACGCGTTTCGTTCCTTCTCAATTGTTCTCTCTTTTTTTTTTTTTTTTCTTTTCCCCGTCGTTTCTGGCTCACCAAGATTCCTCTCACGGTATAAGGCCGACATTACTGGCATTCAAGAAAACTGTATTTGCACCAATCCAGCCTAGCTTCGCATTCACTTTCATCGATGTCAATTCAACTATACCCAGAAGACAAATTCGAGTTCAAGCGTAACCAGCGTGTACAGCCGCATTTTCCACGAGATTCGCGCATACATACGTGCATGTCCCGGCGTTTTCACGCAGAATAATCTGCAGTGAACGCAGTCATATCGGCTACATTTAGTCGGTCAACACTATACGGGCTACACATGCTTTCCGCAGGGACATGAGGTTGCAAGCCACGCACATTGAGCGCTCTCCAAATGTCCCGCGTGACACCAGCTCGATGGACAACGCGTCCTGGTACTTACAGCGCATCCTGTACTGTCGTTACACGCAAGCTTGTACAAAAAAGCCGGCAGATTCAACGCCCTGTTGGAATCGATGTTATGCGAAGCAGTGCACGTGCGGGGAGCCTACCAATTTAACGAAACGACCATGACAGCACCAAGACGTAGGCGGCTCTTTCATGACCTACATGAGACGCATGTGTTGACATTCATGTCATGAGTCCTCAGGAGTCCCTTTAGCTACACCTAAGAGACCTTAAGGCGAAAGCCTTAGTCATGCTCATGACTATGTCTTCGACCATCAACCTTTAGCCTTTTCCTTCACTTAGTACCCCATCCGAACTCATTCCATTGGTTCTTGAGTGTTAATCTTTTTCGCTGAGTTATTCTCTTTTTTGCTGAGTCATGGTCATGAATATGACTTCTACCACAATCCTTTAGTGTTTCCTTCACTTAGTGCCCACGTCCGAACCCATTTCAGTGGTTTTTGAGTGTTAATCTCTTTTAGCTGAGTCATTTTATATTTTTGCTGAGTCATGCTCATGACTATGACTTTTACCACAATTCTTTAGTGTTCTTGCACTTAGTGCCCACATCAGAAACCATTTTAGTGGTTTTTGAGTGTTAATCTTTTTTTTTGCTGAGTCATTGTCATTCTTGCTCAGTCATGGTCATGACTATGACTTCTACCAGCATACTTTGGTGTTTCCTTCACATAGTACCCCCGTCCGAACCCATTTCAGTGGTTTTTGAGTGTTAATCGTTTTCGCTGGGTGTCACAGACCCCGTGAACGAGGCGCAGACGCCGGACCAAATTCCAAAGCCGAATTATCAGCTTCCGAAAATAATCCCACGAAAGCAAGGACAATTAAGAGTGGGCCCTCTGGTGCGCCAGCGAACGCCGGTTGCTGTCCAAAGGCCGAGTCAGAGCCCAGAGTTGTAAAAGCACAACAAAATATATACTTCACACAAGGCAGTTACACACACACTTGCACACTTAGGTTAGACACAACACACTTCAGATGGGTATTAACAAACACAAGAAAATAATTAACGACAAGCACTAAGAGTCCAACACGTAAAGCACAAAATAAAAAAGGAACACTAAGTGTCCAATCGTATTCACCAGTGCTGGTCTTGAAGTCGGGCGATCTCGGCGTAACTCGGGGCAAATCTCGAAGAAAGAACTTCCAGAAATGCAGACGCTCGATGAACCCGTCGACTAGCTTGCAGTGGAATCCGCCTTCTTCCGCAGACGCTCGGTCTTCACGTTACATCACTTCACCGATGCGGACTGAACTCTCGAACTCCCTGAATTCCACCCTCTGATTCTCGCACGGCGGTTATATAGCTTCCACAGGCGTTCTCGAACTTTCCTATCGGTGTCGTGATCTCGTAGCATGGCCAAAGCTTGGGAATGCTTCGAGTCTTTTCTCGTACCTTCGACCGCCGCTGTCGGAGCATTCTCGAGGGGGGGGTGATGACTCATCCTGTTGGTGCATGCTCACGTTGTAGTAATGTCTCTCGACTCGCCGGGTGAGAGGGTGTCTCGGCGCGCGCGTGTGCTCTCTCACTCTCTCTCCGGTTAACGTCGCTTCTTCTCTCTCCGGTTAACGTCGAGGCTCTTCTAGACGTTTCGGCGCCTTTGTTAGCGTTGTTTGAGGCGCATGCGCTCTCCCCCTCTGTTGAAGTTGCCGCGGGGCCGGCGTGTTCTTTCGCTAGCTTGCGTGACACGCGGCGCGCGCTTGGATTACGCGCTCTTTTGTGACACTGGGTCATTGTCATGATCGACATTTATGTCATGACCTATCACTTATGTTCGTCATACACTGTCATACTATGCCAATTTTGGTACCTACCAAGTTAACGAAACGACCATGACAGCAGCAAGACGTAGGCGGCTGTTTCATGACCTACATGACACGCATGTCGTGACATTCATGTCATGACCTATCATTTATGTTCGTCATGCACTCTAGTTATACTATGGCAATTTTGGTACATACCAAGTTAACGAAACGACCATGAGAGCACAAAGACGTAGGCGGCTAGATAGATAGATAGATAGATAGATAGATAGATAGATAGATAGATAGATAGATAGATAGATAGATAGATACTGTCAAAGTAGCAACTGTTTGCCAAGAAATGCTTCGCATTTAACAACAGTAACTAACGCATTAACATTCGAACGGGGAACACTTTGAGCTTTCGTGCGTCTCCTCCTGCGGTATACTGTCCTTTTTTCTCCAACTTCGCAATGTCACTACAGGGTTGGCCATACGAGCACCCGCACTTGGGGCCGCATCCGCAAACATTTTCGTCGATATAATTGCTGTTTTCCGCTGGTCTTCTCTGATAACATGCCGGCTACGAGTGCTCGGCGGCGTCTGTGCACTTGCGAACAGTTCGGACGCGAGGACTTATTCGTGACAACGACGAGCGTCCTAGCAAACTTCTCGGATCTACACGCGTCTGTCGTATGTACCCCCACCACGCAAGGCGTGGCCAGCGCGCAAGGCGTGGCCCCCTCACATCGACAAAAGCCGCGGACGGACGAGAGTGACAGGAGCACGCACGCACGTACACACACTCTCGACAGATCACGGCCGTCCTCTATACAGTATTCCATCTAACGAGCTCGCGGGGCTACAGCTCCGTGTGCCGCCGGACAGCTCCGAGGTCCGCGCCAGGGTCACGAGCCGCCCGCGCATCTGACTCGCGCTGTTCCCGGCGCAGGCGACGCGCGCATGTGTACGGGTCGCGCTCCGCGCAGGAAGAGTCTGGGCAGCGCGCAGCAGCTGCACGGCGACAGTATACGTGCGAGCGGCGGTGACTGTCGCGTTCGCCGACGTGACGCGCGAGACGGCACACGCCGGTGTCCTCACTCGTCTCGTCGAGCGGACCCACCCTGCAAAATGCGCGTCGTGTACAAGCGACAGATCAGCACACCGTGGCCCCAAGGACGAAGATTCATAGAAGCCAGGACATAAGCAGCGCGGCACGTATCCACACGCAACTGCGAGAAGAAGAAAAAAAGTCACAGCATATCCACGGGGTGAATGATGATGAGTGGGCGAAACTCCGGAGGGAATCATCGGATCTCCCGCTTAAGGGGACAGCTAGCACAAACGCGTTAGAAACGTGCAGTACTCTCTAGTAAGGGGGAGCGGCCACAGCGTCTTACGCAGCCATTTACACATGCCGGAACGTGCACCGCGTTTGCCGACGCCATCACATGACTGCTGAGAGAGTATACCCCCCGTATTCATAAACGCTCCTCGACTTGAACTTGACTTGCCACCGCTTTGGGCAGCGCGTTCGAAACGCGTTGAAGGTAAGGCGGAGAGGCCACAGCGTCTTACACCAGCTTCTTACACGGGCCGTAACGCGCTAGCACAAACGCGTTAGAAACTCGCTAGAAACGCGGCCTTTCGTTAATGTTGGGTATTTATTGCCATCGTGGTGCGTATGTCCATGTTCGCTTCGTGGCGTAGTGGGCTAACGCCCCGCGCTCGGAAGCGAGGGGTCCCTGGTTCGATTCCGCGCTACGGACACAACTTCGGAATTTTTTTTCTCATTTTTCTCAGACTGGTTACACACTACTACTACGACGACGGGGACGAACGGGTGCCGCTATAAGGAGCTTCGCCCCTAAAAAAAGTGGGACGCGAACTCCGCAATCCACTGCATTGTCGTTTTCAACCAGCAACTTAGTTTTATTATTACACCCAATAGGATTCCTTCGTCGGGCGTTAAACAACCGGTGTCGAACGGTGGGGCTGTGCAGATATGATTAGAGAGGGACGCGATTTCACGCAATTGAGTCGGAGAGTCCGTGACACGGCGCGCCTGTCGGATAGATCTTATGGGTGTTTCAGAACGTTCGCGCATTGCTAAATTTCATTCTTGTACGTGGGAGAAGCGTGTCCCTATTGAATAATTTCGTACGCCCTGTACCCATGATTACGTATGATCTTATAGATCGAATCCTGTATGAAAACCTGGATGTTCCGATATAAATCCATATGATATTATAAGATTACGGTACGGGACAAATGGGATCTTTTTCCGATATGCATTGTTTTCCTGTATATCACTTCGAAGATATACGTCGATACTCGTTTGAACGCGCGAAACAAAAATCCCGGCAGAACGCATATCGTGACGAATGTCAACGTTAATACTGAAGCAAATGTAGCGGCACACTTGCCGCAGCAGATAAGCGTCACGTATAAACGCGCGTATGCATGCAGATGGGCTCTCTCGCGTTTGATCACGCTGCGCCGTCTACCAGCGCCGCCACGAAAATGGTGCGTGGTGCAATATATATTCCGACAAATTAAGATTGCCTGAATAGTTATAACGCCGGTTTGACTCCGTCCAGTACACCAAAGATTCCGCCAAGCACCGGAGATCCCAGTTTGCATCGACGAGGAACGGCACATACCCAGCGACCCGTGATTTCCTTAGATCTCCGTGTTTCAAGGTCGCGTTGTGAGGTACAGAAAGTCACGTGACCCAAGGAAGGCCAGAAGCTAACCAAAGCATGTCCAGCCGTGTATAAGAGATGATTAATGACTAGTAAAGTGAGTTAATGATTAATTAGTGATTATATTAAGGTGGCTTAGGGTGCGTTAAGGTCGATTAAGGTGGATGAAGGAGGATTAAGATGAATTACAGTAGGCTTTACAAGGCTTTCGCCTTCGTGTCACTTAGGCGATAGCTATATATAAGGACACCTGTGAACTTTCTTTTTTTTATTCTTGGGTTTGTCCGCTCGTTGGTACCTCAGTAAACCAGTCCAATGCTGCACCCAGTGACTCAAGTTGGAGGGAAAACACTTAGAGACCCAGCCGGACGGAAATGTAGTCAGAAACACAGTCCCCTAAATAGAAGTGCGTGAACCTCTGAAAAAATGAAGAAAAAAAAAACTAACAGAAGGGCGGTGACTGACTGATTTCTGTCCGAACGATGTCGAAGGGGCAGTAAGTAGCGTACGTAGACTGCACTGCAACAAAGACAATGAAATAACGTAAGCCTGGCCAACAGTAAGATTCCGTCGCATCTTGGAGGGACGCACCGGTGAGAAGGCGGATGGCAACAACTGCACTCAACCTCGACCGAGTAATATCACCAAGCGGGGGGGAGAAGTGGCGACAAGAAAGGGCAGTCGGCCAAAGGCGTGCTAGCTCCAAACAAAGAGCCGTCACCGCGGCCAGGCGTACATTGCCGAAGCCCGTGCCCGCAGACGCGAGGAAGGTATCGCTCGCTTGCCTACGCCCCCTCCACAGCTGCGGTCGTTCATGTGCGCAGCGTCGGAGAGACAGCTGCGTCTAGATAGAAGCGCCCGTAACGTGTCCACAAAGGATCATGGCCTCTACCCTCCCTCTGAAGGATAAAAGAACAATGACTGCTGCCTTCGACGCGGCAAACATACGGCTGCCGTGGCAATCAGCGCGTACATTGAGGCTCCCTTTTTGAGGCTTCCTTGACGACCCAGTGCCCCCAGATAACCCTGCTCTGACCGTGCCCCCTCGTTATCTCCAAGCGAGAGCCGCGCGCTATCAGCTGGCCATTGCGTCCGCGCGAGGATTGCGCGAGCGACCCGTATCGGTGCACTCGCACTGGGCGACTTTCGCGCCATGCAATTGAGCGTCGACAACAACGCCGCCGAGAGAACGCGTGCGCGATATGCCGCGTCCACGCACGGCCACGCTGCAGAACTCATACAGTGCGAGCGTTTCCAGCGGCAGTGGGGGATGTCACGTCGGCCATAAAGAATTCTGGGGGTTACGGGTGACAAAAGATACCGCACGCTTTTACCGATGGCAGCGTACAACAGCCCATAAATTTGAGACTATCGTAAACGCGGGGTTTAAGCACATGCGGCAGGCTCCGCGTTATTTCGAACGACCCGAGCTAAATCCAAGTACGCGACTATTTCGACATCCCCCCCCCCCCCAAAAAAAAAAAAAAAAAAAGAAAAAGACCGAAGCCAACGGGAAACATGTTGCTCAGCAGAAGATATCCTTATAGCTGTACTCGGTCACAGCGGCGGCAAGCGCTGTTACATAGAACATACTTTTTGCACATCTGCGGGCCTATTCTTTTTTCTCACAAGTTATTTAGCTGCGACAGCTCCTGCTCAGCGCGCTTTGACAAACATTTCCCAACGCGAAACCTAACGCGGCCACCATTCTATATCGGGATGCCTCGTGTAGTGCATACAGCGTCTCCAGTGCAAAGTCCAGCGAATATACGCAATCCAGCGCTGACGAAACCGTGCCACGCTGTCCGCCGCAGCTGCTGATGGACCGCCAACCTTGGCAATATTTTTCGAACGCCGGTACAAAGATTAGCGCGCCCAGCCCCGGTCGATTTCTCCAGGAGGTCCCACAGTCTTCCTCCGCGGAAACAAGTGGACCGCTGCCCGAAGGAGGTTGGCCCACCATTGCAACTTGTACGGTAATCACCACACATTTGCTCGTAAGCCTCGACTGTGATGAGCCTTCGTGCATGACGACCCTTAGGCGGCATATGGGACATCGAATACCACCGTACAGTACGTGGAATCTCGTTGATACGATCTTCACGGGAACCGGGAAATAAAGCGTATCATCCGAAAATCGTATTATCGAACCAATTCGTCTTATAGGGAAAAGAAAAAGAAGCGTATTATCCCGAAAAAACGTATTATGCAGAATCCTATCAACGAAATTCCACTGTATATATGGCAGCTGAGCGGGCAATTAAAAGCACTCACGCGGGTCTAATTCGCTTGCGCGACTTGCAGGCTGCTATAAATACGCGACTTTCTCGCGTTTTCTTCTTGCGCGCGATGAACTACGTTGAAATCAAAATAAAAAAAAAAAGCGCGAGAGAAATAGGACAAGGACGAGACTGAACACCACAAGCGCTTTCGTTCTGTGTTCTACATAGTCCTGTCCGCGTCTTCTTAAGCCCTTTGTAGCACGAACCGACTGGCCCAGCCGCGAGTCTTGTGAACTGCCTTTCGTGACTTCGCTACAGTTACGTGAGAACACGTGTTTAAGTCGACCAAATATTAAGCAATAAATTGAGTACACGCGAAGACGGAACTGACGAAGGTGGGCTGCCGCGTGCTCGAGCAGGCCATGCTCGGACAACAAACGAGATGGCCACGAACACACGCAACGGCGTCAGTGCGCGAAGGTCGCCGGACGGGACACGTGATTTACCACCTCGAGAGCCGCCAAAAAGGGCGACAATGGCTGCGGCGGCCGCATATAGTGGCGAGGAGGCCACGGCTCGGCGGCCACAAAACCCGAGGCCGCACCCGACGCAGATTTATGGGCGCGATATAGGAACTGTTCTGTTTGTTTACCACCGCGCCGCCAATGGTGACGTTCAAAACTCCCGAATGGAGCGAATAAGTGTAGTGCATTTTTATTTCTTAATATACGCGAATTTTCTAAATATTATAAATGGTATTAAATTCTGCATACGTCCTTATCGTACGTCGCGAAGCTACTTCTCTATATCGTGATATACACGTGCATTCCTTTAAAAGGCGCTTTTTTTTTTTTGTCGATTCCACGCTCAGATAATCCTGCGGTACTATATGTCCTCGAATACATTGTCTTTATATATGCAGGGTGTTTCTTGCGAAGATTGCCACAATGTTTATAAATCACCTGCGGTAGATTGCATAATTCTAGTCCTTGAATTGGATTACTCGAATATGCGGACATCACTTAATTGAAAGAAAAAAAACTCCAAATGCATAATTGATTAATTAACAAAATCTCGCTGTAGGGACACAAGGTGCAACTTGTAGGGGCACAAGGTCCAGGACGACTATCGATTATTAAGCTAGTGGCTAGTAGTAAGCCGCCATTCCTCTCTTCGTCGTCGTCGGCAATCATCCAGCATGTACTGCCCACTACACGTTTCTGGCTTGTAGCCGTGGTGCAATGGTTAGGACGCACGCCTTGGCTGCAGGAGGTGCGTGGCTCGATCCCCACCGTGGGACACCCGTCGGTCTATAATACGGGTACAAGCTCTTTGTAGGTGGGTCGTTGTGCCCATTTCTCCCAGAGAAACAACCCCCCCCCCCCCCCCCCCCTGCCACGCGTACGGCCTTCCAGGGGTACGTTGTGCATGGGAGAGGTTCGCACAGAGCACTATATATGCTTGCTGTGCAAGAACCACGGGAAACAAGACACCACATAACTATTTTAAAAAAGGGGGACTGCTGTCGGTTCCATTCGGAAAATTTCCCATCAGGTGGGTGTGTTCCTTGCCAAGTGTGAGAGCTCCCGCATTCGCCGAGGTACAAGCGCGGAGAGCGCGCTTGTACATTGTATACATTACCGGAACAGGTACTCGGCGGCAGCTCTCGTCTGCCTCCCATGCACAGCAGCTCCACTATTTCTAATTCAGCCGATTTATTTTGGCAGAAATACAGAGATGACGCACGCAATGGTGATGATATGCATATGAAGGCGACACTTACGCACATCCGCGTGGCCTGTTCAATAAGTGTCGGCATTGATAATCTGAAATCTTTATTTGCACGCGTCCCACCGTTTCTACGAAGACTATAGATAACAAGGGTGCACGAAGACGTGTTTTTGCCACCTACTTACATGCAGCCTCCTTATAATGCCTTAACTACAACTTGTTCCATGTCAAAGCAAGGTCATTGTTTACCGTGAGGTACACGAAGAAGTCAGAGAGTGCCACATCTGGACTGTAGAACGAATAATTGGATCGTTACGATGCTTCGGGAAACGGTAAAAAAAAAAGGGGGGGGGGGGGGCATTTCTGTGACATGGAACAAGACCCGGAACAAGGCTAACTAGGCGATCTTCAGGAAGGCGGCAAAAGGTGTCTTCACCCATTTTATCTATAGACTCGGTAGAAACCGAGGCACCCGTCAATTTCATGCACTTACTGGGGCCGGCATGTAGAAAGGGCTAAAAGTACCGATTAGTAATTTTCACAAATAAAGTTTTCAGAGCATCAGTCGCTGTCGCTATTGAAAGGCCCCCATACACTGTTTACATAGGCCCGATACGAAACGACGAAGTATTTGGAGCCAGTGTGTCAGAACGGAACGAAAAGCGAAAAAAAAAATAAACACCGCCCAAGCACTTCGTACAGATGGTTAACCAGCGAAGCTGAAACGTGCGGCCCCGGTGTTTAGCAGTGGGTTAATCCCGACGATGTATTGAAGCGTTTCTCAATTATTGGTTACATGTTCGTGTTTCTAGTTGAACGCAAGCGCCAATGGCGGGCGGATGCTGCTAACCACGACGCCGAGCTAACTCGAGATATCGAACGCCTGCGACACGCGAGCCGAGGAGGCGGCGTTGCGGGCAGAGCAGGCGCGCGTGCTTGGGTACGACGCAGAGAAGGACGTCACTAACGGCGCTGCCAATGGCGCGCGCGCGTAACTGACGGCGCAGCCAATGGAGACCTTTATCGAAACATGTGGCGAACGGTTTTTCGTTTCGCCTAGCCATATACAGCTTTCGCTGTAAAAGAACGATATTTCTGACCGGAGCGAAAACGTAACCGAAACGTTATTTATTATTTTGTTCCGGAGCGAAACCGAAACATTTTTTATCGGTTTTCAGTTCTAGGGGAAAGTCGGCAATCCGAAACAACCGACGTCAGGCAACGTGAGAATTAGCGCGTATCTCAGGCAGAGATAGTGTGAGCGATGGCCGGTCGAGCGCTCCACTAATGTAAGCATATACCGCTCAATGCACTATAGCAGATCGGCATCGTAGCAGAAAACGCAGGGCTTGCGCGCTGAAGAGCTTATCGTTTCGTTTTCTACGGGTACAACGCTTTGTTACCGAAGCCTTATTGTTCGTGTAATGTTCCTTTAAGTTCGTTTCATCGGAACAGCGGTCTCGCATTTCGGTGGGTACACTCGATGACGTGCTGCTACTGAGATCATGCTCACTGCCTTGACTGAGGCAGTGAGCATGATCTCAGAATTCATAACAGCCCGAATAGCGCGAAGCAAGCACGGGCTCACCGAGGGCGAGACTAGTGCAAGCCCTCGTCGTCAGCTGCACCGCATTCACGCTACCGTATCAATCAACCACGCGCCAAACGGTTACAGCGCGCATAGACAAATAAATTGAGAGAAAAATATTTGAGAAATATATTGACAAACATAAATATTGAGAAATTGAAGCTATTCCTAAATTATCGAGAAAAAATAAATACTGTTTTATTTATTTATTTATTTATTTACAATACCCTCAGGGTCAGTGAAGTCATTGAAGAGGGGAGTGGATTAACAAACGAAATAAAACAAACATAACTGGATTGTTTACACGGGTGAAAATAGCACGGAGAAAAAAAAATAATGCAGTAAGAAGTCACACAGCAACGCAGTAATCCTGTCGTTATATAATATTAGCTAAAGCGCCACGAAAAAGTGAGTTATCGTTGATGGACACAATATTGGCGGGAAGGTGGTTCCATTCAGTGGATGTTCGAAGGCATGAAAGACTGCAAGAAAGTGTAAGTGTTAGGCCTATCGATGCCAACTTTATAATGGTGATCCATGCGATGTGATAAGTAATGAGGTCGAAGAATGAATTTTTATCGTCACTTTGCTTTAAAATTTTTGCATGCGAACCAAAAGCGTTACGGATCTTTTTTTTTTTCCGGAGCAGAACCAGAACGGAACGAAACTAAAACCAGAACGAAAAACATTTCGGTCTGACACCCTGTTTGGAAGTACAACTGCGCATACAGCATCAAACGTTCAGCACGAACAACGGTAGGACAATAAACCCAAACGTGTACAAGTGACTAAAAAAGAACGGTTCATTCTGGAAGAGACACATGATGTAGTTCAGAGAAGAATGCCGTGACTCGTCGCAAGCATCGAGCGGAGCTTTAATTAGGGACTTACGCTTAATGCGCGAGGTTGTTGTTGAATTCCGCACCTTCCCTTATACGCAATCCCGGATGCGTCGCGTTCCACGAAGCACTTTCGCCATTCAGCTAAGGGAGAAAAAACAGGTCTAGCTGGCAGCTGTTGCGTCTACCAACGTTTAGTTTGGTTTGCAGCTCGCGCTGATGGAGCTTCGTCTCGACGGACGACACCTGTACGCCGTAGAAAGCATGCCAACAATCTGCTGGCAGAACACCAGCTGCTCCGCCCGTACGCCGCCTCGTCTGCGAACGGCGTTGTGGCGACGACATGCATATACGTGCTCTGTATACACGCGTCGGATCGTTGTACACCCGTTTCTCCCAGAGAAACAGACGCGGGCTCGAAATAACCGAGTACGGAGCCCCGAAATTTGTCGTTCACGAGAATGTTGCAGTCTCCGCGGGGCCGTCAAGAGGCGGCTTCCAATGGCGCATCGCGCAGCAACGGTGAAGCCGAACAAGCACACATCTTGAAAGCGAGAAGGCCAGAGACAGCGACGGGCTATATACCGGGAGATACGTGCTCGAGGGGGGGGGGGGGGGGGGGGAGGGGAGCCACGTGCGTCCTCTCGCGAGAAAACTCTCGGCGTGGCTGTTCTGTGTGCCGACAGACGACTCGGGATCGTCCTCTCAAACACATAGATATAAAAAAAGAAAAACAAAAAAAAAAAAACAGCCGCGGTTGCTGAGTGGTTATGGTGTTGGGCTGCTGAGCATGAGGTCGCGGGATCGAATTCCGGCCACGGCGGCCGCATTTCGATGGGGGCGAAATGCACAAAACACCCGTGTACTTAGATTTAGGTGCACGATAAACAAACCCAGGTGGTCCAAATTAATCCGGAGTCCAGCACTACGGCGTGCCTCATAATCAGACGGTGGTTTTGGCACGTAAGACCCCATAATTTTAACAGATAGAGAAAAGAAATACGCACGTGTGCGCACACAGGCTAACAAACGAACGAGGGCCGCATGTCACGTGCCCTCTGCCAGGTCAGCAGGCAAGCGCCTCAGCGCCACGCCGTGTCCTGACCACGGTGATGCCCTGGCGTGCTTCTCTGCCTGACGGAGGCGCCGCACATGACAAGAACATCAATCAATCATTTATCCACCGTGCGCAGGAGGAAACCTAATATAATAACAGATTTCCATTCGCATACATATGATAGCAGAGGCAGCAATACCAGCCGAAGACATCGGTATCTTCTCGAATGTTCGTGACGCAGCGACGAGCACGCGGCAGAGGAAAGATCTGAAACGTACCTCACCGCGTCGCTAGCCGCAAACGCCCTCTCCGCGCGCCGAAGCGCACTATATGACGTCAGAAAACGCCGCCTACATAACATAAACCAGCGGTTCATTCCAAGCGTTATAAACGGCGAGAAAATCTCGCGGAACCGATAGAAGGGAAATGCACGAGGGAATGGCCACGCAGAGCACTAACGAAACAACTCGCCATAACGTATGTATACAGATGATATAGTCACGTGACGATCCGATTTAGGCGGAATATGTATTTCTTGAGCATGGTCTCGTTGTCCCAACGGCTGTTTTGTCTAGCCATTCCGTACTGCTAATAATACAAGCTGCAGAAATGAGATAAATTTCAGTGTGCGTCATCACACGTTTTATTGCGATAGCAATTATATAGACACTCCAAAGCGGATTTCTGCTGCCGGCGTCGCCGTGAGGTTCCGTATGACGTCAACGGCAATGAAATCGTCGCCGCGCGCCGTATGCTGTATGTGCGAGTGAAATGGGGCGAGGGACGCGCGCTTTCACGGGGAGCGAACGCACGGTGGAGACCAAACGCGCGTTCTGCGTCGTGCTCCCTGAAGGGCTGCAGCATTAAGCGTCTCTTTCCTCCTTTACAATCACCATATATTGAGAGCAAACGCGACTTCTTCCATCACGCGAAAGGCCGTGGGGGGACGGGAGGGAGGGAGGGGAGGCGACGTTTAGCTGCGGCACCAAATGCGTATTTATATTAAAAATTGTCGCAAGCACCAATTGCGATAGCAAATTAGTAGAGAGCTATACGGAGTAAGGATAGTAGTTTTATCAGCTGTATATAAACTTGGACATGCAGCAGCACCAGCAACGCGCAGAACTGTTGTCAACGCCGTCGGCGTTTCGCCCGCGTTCGCACTGAACGCGCGCGGCGTTTTTATATAAATACACATTTGGTGCCGCAGCCGTCGCCTCCCCTCCCTCCCTCCCGTCCCCCACAGCCTTTTGCGCGACGGAAAAAGTCGCGTTTGCTCTCTATATATGGAAAGGAGGAAAGAGACGCTTAATTCTGCAGCCCTTCAGGGAGCACGGCGCAGAACGCGCGTTTGTTCTTCGACGTGCATTCGCTCCCTGTGAAAGTCGGGCCGTGACGGAGGGCGACTTCACAGGACTGAGGCTGCGGCGACACCTGGCGACCCACCACCCAGACAAACGGGTGGCACTGGGATGCCCCCCACGACCACTCCCCCAGCGAGGCCTGGCTCGCAGGGAGACCTCGCTCCTCCTCCGGCTCCGCATCGGCTGCAGCTGGACGGCAGTACGCAGCTACCGACTGGGACGAGCGACGTCCCCGGCCTGCAGCTCCTGCGGGGAGCCGGAGACGATCGAACATCTCCTGCTGGCCTGCCCGGCGTACCTCTAGCAGCGGGGCCCACTCCTGCAGGAGTTCCGCCGCCTGGGCCTCCCCTCTGGCAAGGAGGAAGATCTCCTCTTCCCCGGCCGACACCACCTTTCTGCACTTCGAGGCCAACCTTTCCCTTTCCCTCAAGAACCACTTATCATCACTTCGAGGCGTCGTGGAGTTCCTTGACTCGTCAGGGCTCTCCGCACGCCTCTAAGGACATTTCTACAAGCGGGAAGGCCTCACGGCCTCCCACCCCACCCCGGGCCTGACCGGCCTGGCACAACACCCCTGCAGACTCTGCGGCACACCAAGGCCTTCCATCTCGGCCTGATACGTGCCGCCTATGCCTGCCGGTTTTGCTTCGCCCAGCCATGGCGTCTCCACTCTATCCCTTCTTTCGCTCCCACTTACCCCTCCCCGTTAGCGCTGAGCCGTGCTCCCTCAAGGGCTGCAGAAGATAGCTCCAACCTTTCCCTTTCCCTCAAGAACCACTTATCATCCCTGTGAAAGCGCGCGTCCCTAGTTCCCTTTCACTCGCACATACAGCGCCCGGAGCGCGGCGACGATTTCATCGCCGTTGACGTCATACGGAACCTCACGGCGACGGCAGAAATCCGCTTTGGAGTGTCCATATAATTGCTATCGCAATAAAACGTTGCGAGGCGAGAAGGTGGTAAAGACTTCCGACGCTGCTCGACGAGTGTCCCGTTCTGATCTCGTGGAAAACCTCCGAGCCGCCCCCAGAGGCACCGGCAACAGTCACCAACACCGCGCGCGTTCGGTGCGAACGCGGGCAAAACACCGACGGCGTCGACAACAGTTCTGCGCGTTTCTGGTGCTGCTGCATGTCCAAGTATATACAGTTGATAAAACTAATATCCTTACTCCGTATAGCTCTCTACTAATTTGCTATCGCAATTGATGCTTCGCCTTTCGGGTGAAACTGCGACATTCTTTATTAAGTCGAGGGCAGTACGTCATGGCAAACAGCTATGACTCTCCTAACTCTACTGTCACCTCCGGTGTACCGCAAGGAACCGTTCTCGGACTATTACTCTTGCTAATTTATATTAACGACCTTCCCAACCAAGTTTACTCACAAATTAGACTTTCTTTTTGTCACATCCGGTGTTGACGGCCGCTGGCCTTTTTGCCGCAACACTCCGGAAACATATACCAGCAGCGTGACGCAGGCGTAATTTGCGCTGGCATATCCACCTCTACGTCATCGCCAATCGCTCACATATTCCTTCAAATCAGTGCTGTCTGTATAAATGGCTGGTTTTTAGGGTGCTAAAATTCAAGCCAGCCCTCCACGTCTAACCCGTTGATAAGCTATGTATGTAGAGTCAAATGTAACACCTTCTGATACAGTGAGGCTCTTTCGAGGACTTGGCGATCGATCTATCTATCTATCTATCTATCTATCTATCTATCTATCTATCTATCTATCTATCTATCTATCTATCTATCTATCTATCTATCTATCTATCTATCTATCTATCTATCTATCTATCTATCTATCTATCTATCTATCTATCTATCTATCTATCTATCTATCTATCCATCCATCTATCTATCTATCTATCTATCTATCTATCTATCTATCTGCACCTTTCGACACGGCCGTCGCTTTTGTCGCAACCATGGCATAGCGCTTGTCATCTAAACGTAAAGCGATAGGCTTTAGTTACACCGATTCGATATTTCAATAAGCTTGAAATCCCGAGCTTTTCTTTTTATTTAACTTTTTTGCTCCATTCCTCTCCGATAAAACGCACAACGCTTTTCGACACTTTAAACCACGGTCGGATTAAAGTCGAAGTAACCGACGAGAAATTCGCCAAGCTCGACTAACAAAATTGCCAGACGATACGGAGGGCCATTTCGGGCTATGTACACGTCACTCTTATCAAGCGCAGACTTACACGGGACACGTGTGCTGCGGTGTTTGAGTGACTGCGCCGCGTTACTCAACTTTTCCATTCACGGTCGCGGCACCAACACTCCGACGGAGAACAACTACAAAAAGTGCCCGCACACTTGGTTAACTGCACGCTACAGACTTAATTTTGACCACGTGGTCAACATTAGTCCGGAGGCGCTCCATTGCCCATGCGTAGCGTATACGCTTTGGGATGAAGAAAACCCGTCAGGAAATCTTACTGCGCAGGATGCTCTCGCGTTCGACCTTTCTCTTCGTGCCCTTGCGGGCAATCAGACTCATCAACGCCGTGACCTTCAACGCACACTTGGCAACCCTGGTCGAACCCCTGCTTTGACCACGCCCGCATAAACAGCGGCGGAAACAGTTGCGGCCGCTGTTAGAGCCTGCAGTCAGAAATCGGAGCCCATAACCGCAAAACCGATAACAATGGTGTCGACACCCTTCTCCAATTCTGCAACGGCTCCCTCATTGGGAAGCAGCACGAAGCGAAAAATGAACCCAAGGATGGCTCAGCGTCAGCGCTATGGCTTGCTCGTAGTACAAAAAAAGAAAGAGAAAGAAAGAGAGAAGAGAAATAAAAAAAATTAAGCCAGTTCCACGCTTGTGAAATATGATGAAACAGCGGAGCTCTGCACGTGGGGTGTATAGTGTAGTGGGTATGACGCTCGCCTTCGGACCGTGAGTACCCAGGTTCAAACCCGCCTCTCTGTCTCTAATTCTTTTTTTCTCGCCTTCAATTTCTTTCTATCGCCCCTAGCAAGTTGAGTTACAATCGTCGGTACAACGCAATCGTATGGTTCCCATAAATGCATGTTCTGCAAGCGTGGCTGGATAGCCTATGATGATGCTCGCCTTCGGACCGTGGGTACCCGGGTCGAATCCCGCCTCGTCAAGAAAGCTATCCATTTCTCTCGCTCTCCATCTGTCTCTCTTTCTTTCACTCTCTGCCCCTGCTCTCCTCATTTCGCTCGAAACTGCGAACAACATCGCTCTGCAGGGATCAATCTCCACCTTAACCAGCTCGGCTGTTAATATATAAATCTTAAAGTGACGCTTTTTCTGCGAACTCAAGTTTGCTGGTCGTGGCTGCCACTGTTTTGCCAAAACAGCTCTCGCGTAAGTCAGCCACTCATTTAACGGAGCAGCCGAAAAAATGGCCCCTTTATTCTGTATCCGCCAGTGCTTATTCCGAGTGTGTGCATCAAGCTGTTTTGCGGCGTTGCAACAGCGCGTCAAGTCGCGCTGTCCGCGCTTTTACCGTGTTCACTGGGGACGCTGGAAGTGACCGGGGACGTCGTCACAGTTTTTGGACGCCACATGTACAGTTTGCACATTGACCGGCGTTCAGGCGCGTATATATATGCACCCATCGCTCTCGAAATCCGCGCAAGCTCTCGCCTGCGTTCTAAGTTCGCCTCGGTAATTGCGATAAAGAAATTATAGTATATATAAAAAAGAAATCACCACCCAAGCACTCCGTGAAGGTGGTTAACCAGCGAAGCTGAAACGTGCGGCCCCCGTGTTTATCACTGGGTTAATCCCGACGGTTCGTTAAAGTATTTCTCAATTATTGGTTACGTCTGTTTATTAATGAGGCTACACACACGTTCGGCTGCGACGGAGAGAACGACGTCACTGACGGTATGCCCGCAGTCCGCCGTTGTCGCTTGCGGTCGATGTCTCGAGTTTAGCTCGGCGGCGTGGTTAGCAGCAGTCGCCCGCCATTGCCAGCTTGCGATTCTTCGAAATTAAATTGCTTCGATATTAAATCTGTCTGTTACGGTAAGACAATGAATGGCTCATACCCCCGTAAACGCGGCCTCCCCATTACGACCACAGAAGAGAAGTGAAATTCTACGCTGGAACAATGCCTCCTTTTTAGAGGAGGCATTGGCTGGAACGATGAGCAGCAACGCAGCCAGCTACGGAAGAAGACAACGCTCGAGCCAATGCTGATAGTTTTCTGTACACATGCGACTCACAGAGGCTATTTCGTTTCGACTAGCCATATAAAGGTCCGCTTTAAAAACAGAATAAATTCGAAAGGAAAAATGTTGGCGATACTGAATTTTGAACCGACGACATGTGCACCACGCTCACCAGTGGGTAGGACACCACGTGTCCTATCCACTGGGCTAAAGGGCCAAGCGTCTGAACGCGCTTGCTTGCACGCGAGAACTTCATACCGCGAATGACCGCTCAGCGACGTTCAATTGGTCATTAATGCTTTCGCAATAACAACTCATAAGACGTGCTTAGGTGTCCTCGCATTCTTTCATTCCTATTCTTCGATGGCGCGCCTTGGTGAATATTCTCACGACAAAGTGTTGAACCACACGGCATACGTGGAAGCCGGATTTGGCCAGTGAAGTACGCCCAAATGCACGACTCAGCGTTGTTCTGTGCGCATTTTCTCGTTAGCTACAAAGCAAACTGTTTGTCATGAACAACTATATATACTCTGGTGTGCTGACCTGGGGCACTGGTCATTCATACGTCATGTAACTCTAGACATAGAGTTTCCTGCTCTATGGGAATCTCTACACATAAACGTTTTCCGACGGCTTGAAACCATCGCAGTCGTTCTACATGCAGCCTGTTTGCAGCAGTGCGAGCGTTGCAACCAGCTCGTGGTCGGTGAGAGAGAATCTGCCCATGCCTGCTCAAGGAATGACGTACGCGTTACGTTAGCATTGCTGCAACGTTTCACGGGCATCGCGGAAAAACCCAGCAGCCGATGTAAATGCGACGTTTTCCCGTACAAGTCGTTATGGAATTTGCACGAATGCACCTTTCGTGCATGCTTTCTGGTGTCCCTCCTTACACGCTTACCCTTACACGCTGCGAAGTGTTTCGTTCTTCACCGTCTCTAAGTGACAATTACGCAGTAAACCTTCGTTTAACGACCTCGCTTTATTCGAAGATTCCCGGTGCCCCGAACGCAGACTCGATTATTCGACCGGGCTCCGCTTAGTACGAAGTGCGAAATCCGCCCGCATCCGCACAAGGCAGCGTCCCTTCGTGCCAATTAACTTGGCGAGTAAAGTGCGCTACAAAAAAGGTCGCTCCACCATATGGCGGCAGCTATTTGAGCCTTACTGTATATCCCATGATAGCAGACAGACCAGATGCTCGCGGACGTCAGCAGAATTCATCTAGTGCGTTTTACGAGCTCCCGCGCTGTCGGAATGCACGCCCATGCGCTGCTATGGCTATTTTAAAGCAGCTCTGCTTTTAACAAAGTACCGCTTATAACGAAGAACAGTTCCTGTTCTGGTGAGTTCCGTTATGTAATAAAGACATTTGACGTGACTGAATCTTGCAATCTACCTGGCTAATCGTATCATTTATTCTCTATTTCGTTGTGGTTTCTTATATTCTTTTTGCTGGTTCGAAGGGTAGAGATTTGGGCATGATGGTAGATCATGTTTAAAATAAGAACAGGGGCGAGAAACGGACAAACGAAGAAGACATGCGGCGCTGAGGCCGCGGCAGCACCCTTTCGATGGGGGGAGGGGGGCAAATGCAAAAATGCGTTCGCGCAATTAATACGACGTTGCATAACATCGGTGCTGCCATAGGACTGCATGGATCAGCCTCAGTAAGCTCATATGCCAGCCTGAGTGTTCTCCGTTTCACTTTTTTTTTTCTTCCTTCCTTAAGTTTCGCAGACTTATATAAAATGTAAGAACCTTTAAGGCTGATCTACTCACATCACCCGATCCTTCGGCCGATCAATCACAGCGAGGCCCACAGTTCCCGAGGTCGTCAGCTCGTACGACGAAAGACGGGAATCGCATATCGTACCACCGCGCCGGCGTGGTGATACAAAGCAGCACTTGAAACGCGTCTGTTCAATGTTAAGACGTATGGCACCGCTTGAGGACGCATAATTAAGGCGCGCGTGCGCCGCAAGATGCCAAGTGCACTTTAGAAATTGGCGTCCCATGTAAGCCGAGGCGCCGTATGGCCAAAAGTGTCTCGTCTACGCGGCTCACAACGCGGTGTCATTCAACGGGACGACAACGCGACACGCTCAGGCAGGCAGGCTGGCACATGGGTGGACGTGAAACGGGCGCTTCGTTCGGGCCAGCGCGCAAGGTCAGAGCGCGCCAACGCTCGCAGGGGCGGCGCCGCCGATCATACGAGCATCTTCCGCCTCCGAGCGCTCGTCGCACCAAGGTCGAACCGGCGCAAAATGCGACGGCCCCCCCGACACATCGAGCGAAACTGCTCGGTGGCAATAAACTCGCTACGATGCGGCTCTCGGCACTATTACATTCCGGCTGTAGCGTCGCTCGCCCCGAATTGCGCAAAAGTGCCGGTCGCCCAGCGCCCCATTAGGTTATTTGCGAGCACGCAATTCGAAACGAACAGCAACAAAAATAGTCCCGTACATATGTCGTCTGCTTTCACATTCCTGTCAACTTGACGACATCTCGTCGTCAGAGTGGTGCAGCCAGCGGAACTCTGACACCGGTTGCTCTTTCGACGAGCCCGAACGCGGTGCCGAAACAAAACGGAAACCGAAACGTCGTGCAATCAAGGACAGAAGGCCACGCGCGCGGACCAAGAGCACCGGTGCATCGACAACAGGCTGACCGGAATGTTCGCAACTCGGGAGCCACGTCTCTCACAGCTGAGATCGCTCGGGGGATGAACGGGCTGCGCGCACACCACGTCGGCTTCGAGTTATTCGAAGTGACACGCATCATGAGACAAAGTTATCGCGAGCGCCACCAGATAGGTTCTTGGTTGCGGTAGCTCTTTTCACGAGAACGGTGCGGACGTCTGCGGCTAAGTTACTTATATAAATGCGTATCCGTACATTTCATATGAAAGCCAGAGCTGTAACCAAGAGAGAAAACTGCACAATAAGTCTGCAGCACAGATGGACGCTTTCTCCGGGTCGTTTCGTCGACAGACATGTCGACTCAAGTGATTTTCAAGTTTACAACCTTTAGAGCCAACGTCCGGCACAATAAACGTGGAAACAGCGGTAGCATAAATGATTACGCGCTTGCTTCGTCCACGCTCCACATTCACCTCGTCAAAAGGTCACACATTTTTGCCCTCTCCTTGGGTAGCGTTACGCAATGAGCTTCATGCGAAAGTAAACTGCAAGCAAAGCTCACTGTGGTCGCGGCGAAGTTTGTAATACACGGAAAATGTGAACACGATCGCAGTCAGTCTGACGTAGTAAAATCGAAGTGTCAGCGCCTTACCGTATTCGGATCCTCAGTTAATCATGCAGCGTCGATGGGAGCACACCGTCGGCGCCTGCTGGGCTTCATTGAGACTGGGGGCAGTTTCACTCCGAGGTTCTGCCTTGGGAACGGGTAGGAAAAAAAAGCGGGGCGGCTACAGTCACCCACCGCACGACATGGCCAGCCACGGAACGGAAACGTCTAGCATATTCGTCGGTCGTGTCGTCGGTTTGTTGCGGACGGTGATGCGTGGGTATGCTCGGTGCGCTCGGCGTCACGACGTAAACGAAACACAAGTGGGAGCAAAAAAACAACACATCCTGCCAGCTCCAATGTGGCTCGATATGTGCCTTCATGCGTGGATTGGCTCGACCAAGTCAACAACTCGAGCAACTTTCGGTTCTTTTGGTGTTTGTCCTCACTGCTTCCGGCGCCCACTGCCTCGTTTTAATGCCCTTGTAAGTTTAGACATGCAGCTGTTTCGGAGTTGGTTCTTAATTGAAATTTTCTTTAAAGCTTTAAATTTAATTCACTATAACAAACTGAGCTATTACGATGCATTTTAGCACTCGCGAAGCTAGTCAAAAGCAACGGCTCTGTGATTCTGACGCAGTGTTTTTGCAACCGCGTGCATAATCTTGGAGGCCATAAAACACGCAAAAAAATGGGCACTGGTATGACTTGGCATGAAGTCGTGCAAAACCTAAATGTAGAAAAAACACTGCTTCAATGCTATGGACTGCGGGTTGCAATGTGCAAATTATTAATTAAATTCAAAAACGTAAAAACTTTACAATATGACGTCATAAACGCCATACTTATAAATAATTATAGTTTTTTGAAGTTATAACCTACATAATAAATAAGATACTTAATTTTAAGATAAATTAGGTTGTAAAGTATAATAAAAAGTCAAATTTAGTTTTTTATTATGTTGGCACATCGATGACTTCAATCTTGGCTGAGGCACAGTTTGAATCCATTCCAGTCACTTCGGTAACTTCAGCGAGCGACTTGCGTTGTTGTTGCTGCTCGTGGTTGTTGGTCTGTGTTTTCTGTGACATTTCGTGTGCGACAGGGTTTGTATTATACAAGTGTGCCTACTTGTCTCCTTTTAAAGTTGGGCTAAATGAATTGTCGCCCGTCATCGTCACTGACGTTTCGTTCCTTGCAGTCCTGTTGACGGCAGGCCACCGGCGGCAGTATGATCATTCCCGTGCGCTGCTTCACGTGTGGCAAAGTCATCGGGAACAAGTGGGAGGCATACCTCGGTCTCCTGCAAGCCGAGTACACCGAAGGGTGAGCACCCCGTCTGTTGGTGTAGTACAGGTTGGTGTGTAGTCAGTGGCACATACCCACTGATTATATGCCGTCCGCTGGCGCCTGCCTAGTTGCCGCAACAACGGCGTCACCGTTGTGCACCGGGGTTCTTGCTCTCCGTATCTGTGTTTGCTGGGATGCCGGAAACAGCGGTGTCTGAACGAACGTAATTGTGGTCCTGGGTTGGAAGTGGTACTTTGCATGCGCCTGCCCTTCTAAAATTCCAGAATGTTCTGAAGATTCTAGAATATTCGGTTCCCATTCAACCCGACAGCTGGGGCAATAAAATGTCATTGTTTTTTTTATCTTTTTTAGAACGCCTTGCCTGCCCATTTATAATATGCGATAACCTGTTTTTCACCGGCGAACGAAGTTGCGCTGGATGCGACACTTGGTTTAGGAGACATGTTCGTAAAGGGCACTTCTTCCACGTGATCGTAACTCCAGAGCATCGTCTCAAGTCTTGTAAGACAAGCATTCAAAGTGTTTACACGACAAAAGCTTCAAAATTTCAACTGGCGCTTTCCTGAAAATATTAAGCGAAAGAATAGTGCGACTTCTGAATTTGTCACTTTTTGTAACATCTCTGATCTCATTTGGCCAGATGACTACCTACTTTTGACATGGCCATACCTAGATCATTTTAAAGGGGGGGGGGCTTGCTGAAGGCCTAGTGGGTGTATGTTTAACATTGTCACAAAGCACAAAATATGTAACATAAGAATGGACAACTTTCAACTGTCTCTTTTGGGTTGTGTGTGTTTTCACGTGCTCATACAATTATTTCGAACTCATGTCAAATCCTCGGTAGCTGCAGATAAGCACTAGTAAAACACATCACTTTCACTCAACTGAAGAAACATCGATTACACTAAATCAAAGTGCTTTATAAACATTCGCCAGTGATGTATTGGCACATTTTATTTACATATCTCTTTCAGTGCTGTCACATAAAATTGTGCTTCCTACATAACAGTTTAATACAGCTAACTTCATCTTGATGAAGTCAGCTGACTTCACTGCTGGCCACGCTGTCATAATGTCTCCGCTATGCTGAGTTAAACAAGCATAGCACATATTTCACATGGATAATACAAAAAGAAAAAATTGCTGCATCTTGCACCACTGTTATAATGTTCCCTGTTAAATTGCAGTCTTTTGTTTGTGAAGTCTGAGGCAAAATTTTTGCAAGGATTGATGATTTCTGAATTATTTTTTAAGGTTTATATTCTACATAGAAATGAAAGGGTGGAGGGGGGGTTATGATGACTCCCAGCATTACAGAAAGTGTGCTTCCTGACTGTGGTCTGTCTGTGGCACATAAGAAAGATGTTTTAAATATTGACGTCAACTCTTAAAGAAGGAGTTCATAAGATGGACATGCATTGAGGGGCATAAAGCAAGACCAATGTCTTAAGGCTCATTCACGCTAGGCTACCACGCCACAGATCTTGGTCTGCCGACTGTTGGCAACAGAATTTTCCTTCCTTTACACCATTGGCCACAGCAGTTTTCCATCCTGTAAACTGCTGTTGTCATCAGTTGGCAGACCAAAATCGGTGTCGTGTCGGCCTAGTGTGAATGACCCTTTAGCAGTATTGAGAATGCGCTGATGTTATTTTACGTCATTCTCAGTGTCCCACCAGCCTCGCACGTTCCTGCTTTTAAGTCGAGTTCCAAGAGGAAGCTGTACCTGTTTGCATTTGTAGCTGCCTTAATCATGTTTTTCATCTGCAAAGGAGGGATTTCACATTTAGAAATATGTGAGGCAAATATTGTGAGATTCACGTTGGAGGTAGTGGCCTTTTACTGCCCTCGGGTGCCCATTTGTTGTCCTGGCTAGGGAGTCTTTCTTCACTCATTCTACCTTCCTAGTGGAGGTTGCACCTTGTGGGCCTTTGTGGGTCTTGTGCCAGATTCAGGTGCCACTCGAAGCCTTAAAAATGTAGTGGCTTGGACAGTGTATTTCACCAAGAACTTCTAGTACAGCAACCCAAAAGCACTCTGCCTAATGACAGTGTGGCATTGTCACAGCTGTCCCCGATTCGTCGTCGGCGCGAAGTCGATCGACGGGGTAGACAAGCTGGTTGTCGTTCCGTACTCAAGCGAACACAGTGAAGAGAGTCAGAGTCGGGAGTAAACAAACAAAATAATTATCGGCTGATAAATATACACAAATTAATAAAATAAAATACACTAGACAAACTAACACAACTGAACTTAATATAACACAATGATGAAGACAAATACGAGCTATTAACAGTAGATATAAAAATGAAAGTGTGAGGATTACACTAAACAGTATTTCACTAAAGCAGAGTTCAATAGAAGTCAAAGTTCAAAAGAAAACAAATGGTGTCATACGCTTGGCTGGGCAGCAGCAGCAAGTCCATATACCGTGAAGTCGGTGCACAGAGCTTTCCTGAAGAAGGCTGGCGGTCCGATCTTGTCGAGGTGGATGCGAATTGCTGGGCTGGGTTTCCCGGGAGTCTAGATCCGACGACTTCCCTCAAGCAGGTTGAGCTAACTTGAGGCGGACTACCGAGGACTTCGTTGCAGACACTGGTTTGACGTCTCGTACGTCAACTAGTTACTTGGAGTTCCGACGCGACTAGGCGGCCCAGGCGATACTGGACGGCGCTAGCTCCTTGACTGCTTCTCCGCAGATTACAGGATCAGCTTCTAGACTGCTCAGCAGGGCCCGAAACCTGCTGCTTAAATAGCCTCTCCTTTCCCTAGTTCCCTATGTAGGGAAAATGCCGGTATGTAGAGTTCTCCTAATTTACGGCTCCTAGCTCCCAACAGTCTTGGCCACACCCTTTTCACCATGGACGAAAAACAGCAGATTCTCCTCTCTCTCAAGGCCAAGGGCCAAGGTCGAGCCCGGCATACCATGCGGACGTACACGCACACTTCTGGGTCCGTAATCGGCGTGTCACATCTCGAATCGAGATGTCACACCGTGAGGCCACGACGCTTTTGACGCCCGTAATTCGGCGTGTCGATAATCGAAATTATACACCGCATAGTGAAGACCCCACATTTTTGACGGCCGTAATTCGGCATGTCGCTTATCAGCGTCAAAACCCTCTAAAAAGTATGTCGCTTCGTGGCAGTCGCTAATCGAAATTATAGGCCGCATAGTGAGTGCACCACGTTGTTGGCGGCCGTTAATTGGCGTCAATAACCCCTCGAACTCTCGAAAATATGCCGCTCCGTGACAGGCATGGTGTGACCGAACAGCTGCCAAAGGGAGGGAAACATCGTTTATGGCAACAGGTTGGATAAATAAAGGGAGTGATGGGATGGTGCGATGGAGATTAGGAAATGGAAAAGCAAACTCGAGCGTGTTTTATATTCACACGCCTTCCCATAACCTGAAAAATGTTCCACTGAGCTATGGCAGTGTAGTTGTGCCCCCTGTGAACTTTCTCGCTTGTGTGCGAGTATCGCTAGGGACTACAAGAAGACGTCTTGTGGAAAGAAACATGCCGAGCCTTTTGTGTCTTATGCAGCAGGCATTTACCAGAGCCCTCTCTCTTGGCAAGTGGCATGGGACAATGCTTATAGGATAGGGCATGGGAACATGATATTTTGACCGGGAATAAGATGCTTGCCCACTGGAAGCAGGTATGTGCTGAGAACTCATGCACACTGTTTTTTCACGAGATTAAAATACTAAGGAAAAGCAGGGACACAGTGGCATGCTAACTGCTGGAGACATTTTACATTAAACGAATGATTTGCAGTGTATCAGTGACACACTGATACACCGTAACCCTGCACAAGTGCAAGTGAATATTATCGATAATAATAAGCAGGTTGCTGGGAGTTCCTCTATGTTTAACCAGGAAACAAATGTCTGCACATGTCTAGGTGTTGTTGTGGGGTAAGCTTTTCCAGAATATGTAAACATTTGCAGAATAAACTAGCTAGTTGTAAGTGAACACTTGTCCAGTCTTCTCTCTCGTGCTCAGTTTTTTTAGCTATCAACTTGTACCAACTCACCCAATACTGTTTTATTTTGATTAGAAAATTCGATGGCTTAGAAAGGAGCTTGCTGATGTAGGGCACAGGTAACTGGAAGTCGCTGGGAAAGGCTTTCATCAACAGAAGTTTGCTGATGATGAGGCACGTATGTTAGGACTTCCTGAAGGCCTTCTGCTAAGCAGATATGTTGGATGACAGTGAAGAGCTCTTACTGTCACTTTCATCACTCTGGCCTAACTGTCAGACATTGCTGTTGTCAGGTGGCATTCGAGACAAGATTGTTTTGTGTGCGTCTTGCACTCTCCTACAAAAACAAATGTGGCAGTTTCTCTCGTAATGCAAAGCAGTGACGTGATAGCCAGTGCAGTATCTTGGTAGATGCATGCAAGCAATCTCCTTCTGAGAAAAAGACGCTTCAGTGACGACTGTAGTCCAAGTTGTCTTCGTTTGTGTAGGTGCTGCTTCCCAGTACTGGTAGCACTGGCTTCATTGTCCTTTCACCTCAGTGCTGGTTTACGGTTAAGCTGTGAGGCAAATTTTTTTACTGGCAGTCTTTGAGTCGAGCTTGAATCCCTGCAGGACACTGCAGATTTTATTTCCCTGTAAATTTCTTGCGAAGCATTTCAGTATTCCTACAACAGGCACTGGCAACCCTAGCAAAGCGTGGGTGCGTCACTGATGCTTCTTATCTGCCACTAGCACTTCACTTTCCCGTACTCAGTTCATTATAAACATCAAAACGACTAGGGTAGTTGCCCACACCAGCGTTCATCTGTAAAATAGTTGCAAAATGAATGATCCGTGCCAACTAGCTCGCGCCCATACCCTTCTGAATATCTGAAGTACTTACATGTAAAGTGCTTACTAAGCATGACAAGGAATTTTTTTCATGTGTGGGTTGCCACACAGCTTATCATTAAATATGTGCAGGCCTTCTCTAAAGGTGCGTCAAGTTCGATAAATATATAGCGAACGAGCAGAAACAAACAGAATAAAATGGACAAGAGGGAAGATTCAGTGGCGCATATCGATGAAGCGTTACACATGTCTAAGGCATGATCAAAACAAACGCTGCAATAGTTACAGCGATAAACCTAGGAATTGTATCTCTTTTTCAGATAGTCACACGGCTTGCTCACGCACCTTTCTCCTAATTTCGCAATTTCATTGGCCTCCACCATCTCCCTTGTCATCCTGCTATGAGCCCTATACAAAACAGAAGTATCTTTAAACATGGGCTTGCAGCCACTACAGTCTCTGCAATAAATGCCAAAATGGCCCGAGATTACTCTGGTGATGTTATATTGATGCTCTTTTAGTCTCTCATTGATACATCTGCCAGTCTGACCAACATACATTCTTTTGCATGAAAGCGGAATGGTATAGACAACGTTATGAGTGCAGGATGCAAATTCTTGGTGATGTTGAGTAGAACATACGTTCGTCTGGTTACTCTGAATTAACCTGATAGCATAGCTTCTGTAGGCGCTCAGGGACAGAGAAAACCACGTCCACCCCTGATTTTCCCGCTATTCTTCTGAGGTTATGTGAGATACAATGAATGTATGGTACCACAGTGACTTTATTTGCTCTAACAGTGTTACTGCTTCCCTTTCATGCATTTTTATACTTCCTGCTCAAGCCCTGCCACGACCGAGGTGAGCATACGTAGCGGGTAACCAGAATCTGCCAGGCGCGTAGCCTGATCCCTGAAACTGGTTCCCACTTTGTAGTCACATGACTTCATGAGAGAATTATTAACTAACATCCTATTTTTATTAACAAAAATAAGGCACATACAGGTAATTACAAATGTATGTACTATTCTACATACCTTAGACTATTTTTCCACATAGTCCCCACACTGGTTCAGACATTTGTCCCATCACAGCACTAAATTTGAGATGCCCCTGTGGTAGAATTTGTCCTGCTGACTCTGGAACCACCAATAGACTGCTGTCTTGGCTTCATCGTTGCACGTGAATCACTGTCCTGCCAGGAACTTCTTCAGTGGACCGAAAACGTGATCACTAGGGGTGAGGTTCGGACTGTATGGTGGGTGGTCCAGACTCTTCCAGTGAAATGACAGGGGCTTGTCGGCGGTTTTGATTGCCACACGTGGCCTCGCGTTGTCATGGAAGGATAACCACATTGTCCACATCGAGAACCCCTCAGTGTTTTCGCCTGATGGCAGCCAGCAGACGTGATAGTGTGTAACAATAGCTGTCGGCATTGATGGTTGCACCTTGTGGCATGAAATCCAGCAGGAGCGGTCCTAGGCGATCCCAGAAGATCGTTGACATCACTTTCCCAACAGATGGCACTGAACGGAATATTTTTGTCACAGGCAAACCCGGATGTTTTAACACCGTGCTTTGGTGCTGCAATTCTGGCATTAAATGCAGTATCCACGTTTCATCACCAGTAACAATGTGGGCTAGGAAACTTTCACCCTCCTCGGTATTCTGTTGCAGATGATTCAGTGAAGCAATCATTCGGTTGTCTTTCATCATGTCATCCAACTGTTTAGGCACCCACGAACATGAAACGTTCCGGTGGCCTAAGGACCCATGAGCAATGTCGTAAACACTCCCATACGAAATGCCAAGCTCCCAGGAAATGTCCTTGAGGTGCACACGCCAATCTGCTTCCACCATTGCATCCACGTGGGAAATATTGTCAGTCAGCGCCACACGCGGCCTCCTGGAATGCTCATTGTGATGCAAGTCTTCACAGCCTTTTGTGAGCTCACAACACCACCACCTGACACTTCTCAGAGCGAGACACCTTTCCCCGTATGTGGGCTGCATTTCCCTGTGGATTTTGATGGGCATTTGTCCCTTGCTCCATAGAAGACGAATCACTCTTCGTTGCTTGTACGCCGTGAACGTGTGAAGTACAACCGCCATCTTCAACAACTGACAGCAATGTTGTGCTGCAGAGCTACCAACAGATAAGGCTGGGCCGGTCCAAGAAAGGTCCACTGCTGGGAATGGATATGTTGACTTTGGATTTACAGCCGTAATTTGGATTAAAAAAATTGGGTCAAAGACTTTCTGATTAATGCTCGTATATTCAGGCATGTGTCATGTGGGCACTTCGCGGAGGTGGCGCTAGATGGTGCAGCATGTCAAGAGGAGAGTGCGAGAGTCCAGTTGCAGTACTTTGCCTCATATGTGGCTTGTTTTGGCAGTAGCAATATGATATGCGTGAGTAATTGCTTCGTTGCTATTCACATTAACGTCAACAGTCATCTTGGTATGGTTTCTGGTGGAATGTTACGCATAATTAACTGTATTAATGTATTGTGGACAAGTGTTAATGCAGCTGTCCTTGTTTCCCCTGCAGTGATGCCCTGGATGCTCTGGGCCTGAAGCGCTACTGCTGCAGGAGGATGCTGCTGGGCCACGTGGACCTGATCGAGAAGCTACTCAACTATGCGCCGCTTGAGAAGTGACCTCCTGGTGTCTTTCTGTTTTTCCCCTTTCTCACAACATTTTTGTAAATAAAGCTGTCCGCTATGACCTGCTCCTTTCGTATCCCCTCATAAGTACTAAATCTTCATCTGGCGCACCAAATCTTCAGTGCTGCCAAGATAAAATGCAAACAAGTCAATAGCAGCTCGGGTGCATTGCTGCGTTTCCAGCTTTGCCTGCGTTTGTAGTACTAGTGGCCTAATTCAGGCTCCACAATGCAAATTCTGGTCCACATGCTTAAAAGACTGGCTGAAGAACAATTGCACATAGCAGTTCCTTGTAGTTAGAAGGAACAGGAGTCATGTTCAGTTGTTTCTTAATGGCGTTTCAGTTTATGCCAGTAATACACACTCATTCCTACTGTCTAGGTTGGACAGGGTAACCTTGCACCTCCTCCAGTTTTATATAGTGTAGTGTAAAAGTGAAAAAAAAAATTGCATTGTGGTGAAGGTAATTTTTCCCCGCCTTAGCAACAGCCCCCCAAAAATGTAAAGCAATAAGTCATCTTGCAAGGGAAAAAAGTAGGAAATGCTGTGGTATGGGTGCCATGATGCAATTGCTTGCCGCACAGCGGTAAAAGAGGTCGGGAAGCGCCATTCAAGCATTGTTCTTTTTGCGGGCTGTTATAGGAGAAATAGTATTGGGGTGTGAACATGCAAAAACCTGTCGCACACGGCTAAACGTCTTATTGGGACGACTTCTTTCTTTATTGGGACGACTGCAGTGGTGGATCCAGCGGGGCACCCCACTCGACAGCAATTTTTAGGCCTCGGCGAGCAAAGCACCCCTCGCTTCTAATTTTTGTTAGGCGCAATACTGGCTAACGCAACCGCTGCCTTTGTGGAAGCAAGCTAATCGCTTCCTCCCCACCCCCAATTTTGCCCCTTCACAGAGTAGAAGCGCGTTTAACAGTGGGGAAAACGTGTTTTTAGTGTGTTACGCCAGACTTCTTTTTCGGAAAGAACTACTGCAGTCAATATTTTATGTTATACGTAAACAAAAACCAGAATGAATGCACTTTTCACACATGAAAGTTTCGTTAACGATATGTATGTCATTATATATATATATATATATATATATATATATTGCGAGACAGCTGTTCAACCTCGACGGTTTATTATGCAGGCCGCGCGCTGAAGCGAATGGCGCTGGCCATGATGATGAGTATATACAGATGAAGAAGATGAAGGGGTAATATAATGCTCACACAATTACCCCCGCGCATGGAAGCGGCCAACCTGGCCGCTGGCTATGGCGGCGAACGCCGCATGAAAGGCTTTAAACGTGAAACATGCACAATCTCTGTGGCACGGCAGCGGCCGTCCAAAGGCGTAACAACGGGCGTGACACGATAGTTAACTGGCGAAGTCTGTTCCTGAACTGTGTAAGGCCCGACAAAACGGGACTGAAATTTCTCGCATAAACCAGGAACGCGAACTGGAGTCCACAGCAACACTTCGTCTCCAGGCTGGAAGGAAACGACACGGTGGGATGCATCATAGCGAGTTTTGCGGTCTTGTTGACTGGCGTCGGTGTTGAGGCGGGCGTGTTGGCGACACTGGGTAATTCGCGAAACAAATTGCTCACACGTTGATGTGGACGATGGCACGGGGACGTCAAAGAAAGAGACGTCGAGGACAGTGATTGGTTGACGACCATACACAAGGAAAAAGGGCGAGTACCCCGTTGTGCGTTGGACGGCCGTGTTGTAAGCGAAGGTGACGAATGGGAGAATAACATCCCAATTGGTGTGATCAGGGTTGATGTACATTGAAATCATGTCGGACAGCGTACGATGAAAGCGCTCTGTGAGGCCATTAGTTTGAGGGTGGTAGCTGGAAGTCGTTTTATGGATGGTATTGGACGCACGGAGAACATCGTCGAGAAGTTTAGACAGAAAGGTCCTGCCGCGGTCACTCAAAAGAATACGTGGGGCTCCGTGTCGTAAAAAGACGGCTTCCAAGAAAAAGGATGCAACCTCCGCTGCGGAACCGGAAGGTAGTGCGGCTGTTTCAGCGTACCGTGTCAAGTGGTCTACAGCTGTGACAATCCATCGTTTACCGCCAGCCGATAAGGGTAGTGGACCATACAAGTCGATACCAACTACTGCGAAAGGAGCTTCAGGACACGGGACAGGTTGTAGCAGTCCAGCCGGAGGTGAGGTCAGTCGTTTGCGGTGTTGGCAGATCGAACAGGAAGCCACGTATTTTGCTACGCTTGTTGCAAGTCCAGGCCAAGAGAAGCGGCTGCGAATTCGCTCATAGGTTTTATGAAAACCAAAGTGACCGGCAGTGGGATCGTCATGAAAGGTCTCCAGTATCTGGGTCCGAAGTGATCGGGGAACTACAGGGACCCAACGGTGTCCTTCGGGATGAAACACGTACCGGTATAGCACCGAATTTTGAATCTTGTGGTTCTTCAACTGCCGACGGAGCCGAGCGTTATGTGTGCGAGAGGATCCCAGAATACGTTCCATAACGGAGTGGCAGTAGGGGTCACTACGTTGGCAAGTTGCAAACGTATGAGAATGGCTAGGTGGGAGCCGGTCGAGAGCTGCGAGTGAAGGAAATGCAGGAGAGACGTCCGGCGGGTTGCTCACGGAAGGTGGTAAGCAGGCAGTGTTTGAAGACGGTGGTATGGGACAACGAGAGAGAGCATCGGCATCCTGGTGTTTCTTTCCAGACTTGTAGGTGACGTCGAAGTCGTATTCTTGTAAACGAAGTATCCAACGGCCGAGACGGCCCGTTAAATTTTTTACCGTCGCCAACCAGCACAAGGCGTGGTGATCAGTAACGACCGTAAAGTGGCGGCCGTGCAGATAAGGCCGGAATTTGTGGACGGACCAAACAACGGCAAGACACTCTTGCTCGGTAATCGTATAATTTTTCTCTGCAGGTGTTAGCGTGCGACTTGCGTATGCGACCACACGTTCTTCGGAAGTTTGCTGACGTTGCAGAAGAACAGCGCCGATACCGTGGCCGCTGGCGTCAGTATGTAGAAGAGTGGGTGCGGTGTTGTCGAAATGACAAAGCACAGGTTCGGACGTGAGGGCACGCTTGAGGGCGTCAAAAGCAGTTTGGCATTCGTCCGACCATACATAGGGAGCTCCAGAAGGAAGTAGTTGATGGAGCGGCGCCGCAATGGTGGCAAAGTTACGTATGAAGCGCCGGAAATACGAGGCTAGGCCAAGGAAGCTACGCAAGTCTTTGGCGCGTTGAGGCCTGGGGAAGCGCAGGACAGCGGTAATCTTATCGGGGTCAGGTCGAATGCCATCCTTGCTGACAAGGTGTCCGAGTACTTTAATGGTTTTGCTGGCGAAGTGGCACTTTTTTGTATTCAGCTGAAGGCCAGCAGCAGAGAGGCATGTCAAGATTTCGTCGAGGCGCTGCAAGTGCTGATGGAAGGTCGACGAAAATATGACGATGTCGTCAAGGTAGCATAAGCAAGTCTTCCACTTTAGACCCCGTAGTACGGTGTCAATCATCCGCTCAAATGTGGCGGGAGCATTACACAGGCCGAAAGGCATTACGTTAAATTCGTAAAGCCCATCGGGAGTGGCAAAGGCAGTTTTTTCCTTGTCTTCTTCGTGCATGGGGATCTGCCAGTATCCGGAGCGTAGATCAAGGCTGGTGAAATACTCCGCGCCTTGTAATGAATCTAACGCATCATCGATTCGGGGAAGGGGATATACATCTCTGCGGGTGATTTTGTTCAAGGCACGGTAGTCTACGCAAAATGGCACTGAGCCGTCTTTCTTACGCACCAAAACGACAGGTGACGACCAAGGGCTTGAGGAAGGGCGGATGATGCTTCGTTTCAGCATGTCGGCAACCTGGGTATCGATGATCTGGCGTTCGGCGGAAGAAACACGATATGGCCGCCGGCGCACGATGGAAGTTCCATCTGTGTGTATGCGATGAGCCGTTGCAGAAGTCTGTCCCAGAAGAGGAGAGGGCACGTCGAAGGAGTCTTTATGCTTGGATAACAACGCCAGTAACTCTTCCGTCTGCTGTGGCGTTAGATCAGTGCTGATTGCACTAGCGAGAACAGAAGCAGGGGCTGGCTCTATAGCGGTAGGTGCCCGTGAAACAGCAGTAGTCGAGGTAAGCACACAGACAGGCTGAGTGTCCAAGACGCATATGACAACAGCGCCTTTAGGAAGAAGTACTGGCTCAGTGGTTGTGTTGAGTACAGCCAAAGTGGCCGTACCGTTGGTGAAGCGAACAAGGCTAGGTGCCAGAGCAATCCCTTTGGATAGGCAACGAGCTGATGGTACAACTAAAACGTCACCATCGGCGATGTCAGAGTTAACTACAAGAAGTTGTTCGCGGCCAGGAGGCACCATACAATCGTCAGCAGTTCGTAAGCGAAGGCGCGGGTCGGGCACGTCGTCGGAGGTACGGGGATCGATACCCAGCACCTCCACCACTTGCGAGACAGCTGTTCAACCTCGACGGTTTATTATGCAGGCCGCGCGCTGAAGCGAATGGCGCTGGCCATGATGATGAGTATATACAGATGAAGAAGATGAAGGGGTAATATAATGCTCACAATATATATATATATATATATATATATATATATATATATATATATATATATGTGTGTGTGTGTGTGTGTGTGTTGCCAGAATCAAGATTGTGGGTACAATTGAACAAAGTTTGTAAAGACAAGCTTGTATATACTAAGAGAAAAAAATAAAAATTTGTCGTCAATAGGCACTATATCTCCGAAAAAAATCAATTTTTCTTAGAACAGCGTGGCGGGCTGCGGCCGCGGATGTTCCGGGCTGGTTTGCATCGTCGTCGCTCTCAGAGTCAAAGTCTGATGAAAATGCAGCATCCTCAGACTCGCCGCTGCTCAATCCATCGATAAAATCAGACGCAGCGCAATCACACGACATCTACGACCTTTCGAAGCGCGCGCGCCGCTGCCGGCCATCTTTACTTTCTACTTTGACGATCGCAAAACTTCGAAGTGCGTTCAACAATTACCGCCGGGCGGAAAAAATGCAAACTGCTAGTAAAACAATGATATAGTTAGCCTCCTTCACGTCCGATGGCGCAGTGTGTCCGTGAGCGGCGCGGAAGGTATCGAAATCTGCGTTTCAAACTATCGATAGCGGGCTAACGATTCCCAATGGGCGCGGTGGAGAAAGATGAAAGTAAGCGGGGCTATCAGCGCGGCAGCAAGGCTTCCCTTCTCCCTCCTTTTCTCAGAGACACGTGCTCCCTTACTTCGCACCATAACGAACTCCAAAGAAAAGCTCCCCATAGCGCCCATGTTTTGAAATCGGGAACCGCGAGGGCGCTGCCACGTTGCTACCATATGCAGGCGCGCAGACGACGTCAAGCCTCTGTCAGTACGGTAGCGCCATCTAGTTAAGGCTCCTGGAAACGCAGCCTTTAAGACACCGTAAGTTTTACATCGAAATTTTCTAAATAGCCATCCGATCTTTCTGAAAAATATGCGAAATGAACTTCGAACGTTGTCCGTGCCTACGTGCTACGTGTAAGTGTTTGCTTTTGCATAATACTGAAGCGTAACTTACCAACACCTCTTGAAGGAGACGCCGCTCAGCAGGGGGGAGCGACTTGTTGATCACGCGCTCAAGAAAAATGTGATAGTGCCTCGTACTCGCCGTCGACATTAAAGGTCTCAACACAACCGATATCTCTGCCGGCAGTACTCAAACTGGCAAGCTTTGACGAAGAAACTACGATGACTGTCCAAACCGTTAAACCAATTGTAGCCTACCGGCCTTGACTTTGAGCGCATGATCAACAAGTCGCTCCCTTCTACTGAGCGGTGCCCCCTTCAAGAGGTGCTGGTAAGTTACGCTTCAGTAGTGTTTGACTGCGCAAGACAAAAATGGGATCCATACCGGACAAGCGTCGCCAATTCGTCAGAAGCCTTATCGCGTTTCGCCTTCTGAGAGGAAAATCATCACCGAGCATGGTTCAAGAAATGTTGCGGAAAGGAATCATAGAAGAATCATATAGGCTGTGGGCATCTCCGGTGATTCTCGTCAAAAAGGACAACTCATGGCGGTTTTGCGTGGACTAGCTACCGCCGTATCAACGCCGTCACAAAAAAAAAAAGAAAAAAAAAACGGGGGCAGCTTGCACTATATATTGGTGCAAGGCTGGAGTAAACAGCGGAGCTGCTGATCGACCTAGCTTCTTCCAGGTTTTACTAGGCTTTACTAAGTTTTGCTAGGAGATACTAAGTAGGGCTAGGCACGGTATTCCGAATCGGCTCGCCGCCGACGCGTAGATTCTCGCTTGGCCGCTCGACGCGCTTCAATTGAGCGGATTCTTCTTCGGGTGTCCGGATCTTCTTTGGTCGTCCCATGTCAAGGCTACATGTACTCAGTACAGAGTCAACGAGAGTTCTGCCGCCGTCGCAAGATCGGCCGTCGTGGCGGCTCCGAGCTTTATCTGACCCGCCGGGGTGGCTCAGTCAGCTGCGTTGCGCTGCTGAGCACGAGGTCGCGGGATTGAATCCCGGCCCCGGTGGCCGCATTTCGATGGAGGCGAAATGCGAAAACGCCCGTGTGCTTGCGTTGTAGTGCACGTTAAAGAACCCCAGGTGGCCAAATTAATCCGGAGCCCTCCACTACGGCGTGCCTCATAATCAGAACTGGTTTTGGCACGTAAAACCCCACAAAGAAGAAAGAAGAAGACGAGCTTTATCTGCCCGTTGACGTCACGGCCAAGCTGCGCCTCCATACTTGCCGGGGCGTGGCTAGTCGAAACCGGCGCCTTTGGCCGGCTGCACTGACGGACACCACGCGCGTTCGGCGCGAACGTGGGGAAACCACAGGGGAAAGGCGGACAGCGTCGCCAGCACCTCTGCGCGTTGCCTCGTTGGTGCTGCTACAATTTCTTTCTCTCCCTCGCTCTCATTTTCTCTTTCTCTCTTCCGAGCAACATGTACACGGCACAGAGAGGAGGCAAAGCGCACGCCGCTCCGCGAGTTGGTTGCTAGGCAACGCGCATTGACGTCTTCGCTAGGCGAGTTTTTGCGAGCGCTACGCGGGGAAACGCGAAGCTTAAACAGCTCCGCTATTTAAAGACGTGTGCCCACTGACACGTATAGATGACGCCGTCGACTGCCTGCACTCCGCCTCCTATTTTTCTTCCGTTGACTTGCGGTCAAGATACTGGCAAATTTCTATGCATCCCTCGGACAAAGAGAAGACAGCCTTCGTAACGCCCGACGGCCTCTTTGAGTTCAACGTTATGCCTTTCGGCTTGTGCAACGCTCCGGCGACATTCGAGAGGTTTGTGGATACAGTGCTCCGCGGACTGCAATGGGAAATTTGTATGTGCTATCTACATGTAGATGGCGTGATTACTTATGGCAAGGCATTTCAAGAGCATAATCACCGCTTATCGATCGTGCTTGACTGCATGCTGAGAGCTGGCCTTATTTTAAATTCCAAAAAGTCTCACTTCGGTGAGTGTGAAGCTCTTGTACTGGGTTTTCTGGTCGACAGCCAGGGAATACGACCAGACCCACAAAAGATTGCGGTCGGCGGTTCGTAACTTTCAGCAACCAAAGACGGTGAAAGACCTCCGAAGTTTCCTTGGGCCTTTGCTCACACTTCAGTCGATTTATCAATTTCGCACAGCTTGCTTCTCCTCTGACGTCCCTTCTTCACAAGGACACACCATACTTTTGGACGCATTCCTGTGTGGCTGCATTTCAACAACTGAAGTTTTTACTGACTTCCGGACCGGTCCTGATGTACTTCTATCCCGCTGCCTTAACTGAACTGCATACTGATGCTAGTGGTGTTGGCGTTTGTGCTGTGCTCGTTCAGACCTGCAACGGTCGGCAGCATGTCGTCGCTTATGCCAGTCGGACACTTACCAAAGCGGAGAGGAACTACACCGTCACCGAGCTGGAGTGTCTTGTAGTTGTCTTCGCCATTCAGAAGTTCCGGCCGTATTGCACGGCGCGAGTTCACCATAGTGACTGACCATAATTCACTGTGCTGGCTTGCTGGGCTCCGCGACCCATCCGGCCGATTAGCCCGTTGGGCGTGTTGCGCCTTCAAGAGTAAAGCTTTTCAATTACCTACAAGAGCGGACGATGCCACACGGATGTCGATTGCCTCTCGCGCCTCCCGTCACTGTACGCAAACGCAGAGGACGATGACTTTGACGACTATTTAGTTATTATTTCGTCCGACTTCCCAGACATGATGTAGCTTCAACAGCTATAGCAACATCGTGACCCTGCCTTGAAACATTTATTGGAATCTGCACATGATTCAACAGGGCAGACTTTTAATATTTCTTATGGTTTGCTGTACAAGAAGAATTACTCAGCTGACGGCCCTCTCTTGCGCTTAGTACTAGCTTCAGAAAACCTGCGCCCTGCTGTTCTTCGTTCGATGCGCGATGACATCACGTCCGGCTACCTTGGCTTCGCACGCACACTACACAGGCTCCGCCAGAGGTTTTACTGGCCGAAACTCTGGAAAACAACGAAGCAGTACGTCGCCAGCTGTGCTGTTTGTCAGCGCCACAAGCAAATGACGACTGGCCCTGCAGGTTATTTGCAACCTGTTACGCCACCGACGTCGCCTTTTGAAAAAGGTGATGGTAACGCATTCGCTATTAAAGCGAAGATTCCCGGCCTCCGCCTAGATGTCAACAGCAAGGGTGCGCGATTGCCTCCTGCACATTGCCTGTATCCGTGAGAAAACCAAATAATAATCGTCACCCACTCACCCGTGCATGGCAGCCCGGTTCAAAGCAAATTCAAGAACTGAAAAAGATTACCAGATGTCCTTAGCTATCGCCTAAGAGACGCGAATGAGAGTCTTGTAAAATCTACTGTAATTCTCCTCAATCCACACTAATCCACCTTCACGCACCTTATTAGACCTAATCCACTCTAATACTCCTTAATACACCCTAATAGACCTTAATCCATATCATTGCACCTTAATCCTCCTTAATACACCTTAATTGACCTTTATCCTCCTTAATCCACCTTATTCGACCTTACTTCCCCCTAATACTCCTTAATACACTTTATTCGACCTTAATCCATCTTAATCCTCCTTCATGCACGTTAATCGACGTTAATCCACCCTAATCCTCCTTATTACATCTTGATCCACCCTAAACCACCCTAATCCAACTTAATCCTCCTTAATCGACCCTCGTTATTTAGCCTTAATCCACCTTAATCGACCTTAAGCCACCTTAATCCAATCATTAATCAGCCATGAATTTACTTTGTCAATCATTAATAATCTATTATACACGGCTGGGCATGATTTGGCTCTGTTCTGGCCTTCATTGGGTCACGTTATTTTCTGTACCTCAAACGCTCACCTTGAAACATATCCAACTAAGGGTCTCGCCTTAAAATGCGGACTAGCTGGCGCTCATCACCTGCAATACCACGGGTATACTTTCCACTAATTTGTTTCAGGCCCTGCATTCATTGTATTTAAGTTACTGACCCACACATCGAAGCTGTAAATGGCTCCTCTACAAGCTGCTATTCCGATTTTCAGTAAAACAGGCAACGGATCCTAACAATCACGAAAAGTGCGATCGAGAGGCTGTATCTTCGGGTATATTTGTTCAGTGTAAGGCAGAATCTATAATGCTGCACTTCCGATTGAATAACAGTTGACGACGTGCGAGGTGATGGGAGTCCCAGCAGAATATTCAGCATTCTGAGGAGATACCCCATGTTTATGCAACGTACAAATTGCCGTAACAAAAACACTTATGAGCAGGCCGGAAGAATTGAAAAAAAAAATGCAGCATTAGGGGATGCTTTGATACGAGCAATAAGAAAGGCGCCGTACCTCGCAAACAATACTGTTCCTCGTCGGAACAAAGTTCTTTCTGCCAATGTTGTGCAGCCACTGCTTCTTGCGCAAGCCATCACGCTTTCCTTGCGGTATCGTAAAAACTGCATAACCATCATCACGCTTCTTGCTGCTGTGGGAGAATATATCCGTGGAGAATATATAACCGTCGTCGTCTCCTGGACCAGATGGCATATCGTACCGCATCTTGTGCCACCTGGGTGAGCGAGCGCGAAATGCCTTGCTGGATATATTCAATGAATCCTGGCAGGATGGAAACGTTCCTCAAGAATGGAAGACAAGCCGCCTGGTGCCACTCCTCATACCTGGCAAGTCACCACTAGAGCTCGCGTCATACCGCCCAATCGCGCTGGCAATTTGCGTAGGGAAGGTGACGGAACGCATGATCCTTGCCAGATTGGAGTGGTACCATGGAACGCTACCAAGTTTATCCAAATGCTATGGCTGGCTTTCGACGTCTCCGCTCCTCCATCGATAACGTCATCGATCTGGTCACTTACGTCCAACATCAAAAGAGATGTAAACGATTATCGGTCGCTATGTTTCTGGACGTAAAAGGAGCTTATGACAATGTTGCTCATGATGCCATACTTGATGCTCTGGAATCGGTTGGCCTTGGTGGCCGCGTGTACCGGTGGACCCGCAACTACTTACACATGAGGTCATTCTTTGTGCAGACCGAGTACGGTCCGACGTCTCAACACTGCACATACCGTGGTGTTCCTCAAGGTGGCGTCTTGAGTCCCACACTATTCAACCTTGTTCTTGTCGGTCTCGTGGAACGCATACCAAATGCTGTCCATATATCAATGTATGCCGATGACATATGCGTGTGGACGTCAGGTGTAACACGTCCTCAGGTGCGCGCGAGACTTCAAAAATCTGCGACATCAATTTCGGCGTATCTCAGCGAACAAGGCCTCCAGACTTCTCCTGAGAAATGTGCGCTGGTCGCGTTTACGCGGAAGTCAATGACGCCTTACGCCATATCCATCAATGGGCAAAACATCTGTTACGCCAGGACGCATAGATTCTTAGGGGTGATCATTGATCGAGACCTCAACTGGAGTCCCCATGTGACCTACCTGAAGAAATGCCTAATGGCCATTTCACACGTTTTCAAATTTCTTGGAGGGAAAACGTGGGGAGCGTCAGTACACGCAATGTTACAACTATACAGGGCACTGTTTCTCGGATATCCGAGATACAGCTTACCTGTACTGAGCAATACCTGCAGAAGCAACATCCGCACAATTGAAAGTGCTCAGGCACAGGCACTAAGGGTTTGTCTTGGATTGTCACGATGCACATCGACAGCGGAAACAATTGCAATAGCTCAAGATTACCCAGTGACAACTCATATGACATTGGAAGTGCTCAGAGCACACATCAGGCACATTGCCCGCTCCCCTTTCCATCACCTCGCCACTCTGCCGAATGACCGACCCAATGTGGCGCTGAGCCGTGCTCCCTCAAGGGCTGCAGAAGATAGCGCCAACCTTTCCCTTTCCCTCAAGAACCACTTACCGACCCAATGCCTCCTTTTGCCAGGCGATATCGGCGTACCCTGAGTCCGTGACTGCCTCCCTCGAGATTATACGCCTGCCGAGAGACTGCTATCACCTCCTTGGTGTTTGGCTCGTCCACAAGTTCGACTCTCGGTGCCAGGGATTCGAACGAAAGCAGGACTCTCGTCCCCAGCTCTCAAGCAGCTATCTCTCCTCATGCTGCACGAGACATACAAGGACCATTCTCACATTCAGGGGCGGATCCAGGTTTTTTCTGAGGGGGGGGTCAGCTTCTGTCAATGATGATGATGATGATAGTAGCCTTTCTTATTTACCGAAATTCACCGTTTCTACTCATGATAAACCCGTGTTTTATACGTCTAGAGCAACACCTGTAGCCCACCGTGGTGGCTCAGTCAGCTCGGGCGTTGCGCTGCTGAGCACGAGATGGCGGGATCGAATCCCTGCCACGGCGGCCGCACTTCGATGGAGGCGAAATGCAAAAACGCCCGTGTGCTTGCGTTGTAGTGCACGTTAAAGAACCCCAGGTGGTCAAAATTAATTAATCCGCAGCCTTCCACTACGGCGTGCCTCATAATCAGAACTCGTTTTGGCACGTAAAACCCCAGAAAGAGGCAGAAGGCCTGTAGCGAAGCCAGATATCGGTTTCTCCGAGCTTATAGGTAAAGGACGTTACTCAATACAGCCATGTGCTTGGCGACTGTGCCTGATAATACAGGGTGTTGAAAACTAAGCTTTACGTTTTTCTTAAAGTTAGGCACAGGGAGGCACGCGTCAACCACCTGTGCAAATAAGTTATGTAGCCAGGGGGGCAGAAAGTGAGATCATAATAATCGTTGTGAGCAGCCCAATTAACTAGAGTTGAACAATTATTTTATTGCGATAGCAATTATATGGACACTTCAACCGGATTTCTGCCGTCGCCGTCGCCGTGAGGTTCCGTATAGATAAAATCTTCGCCGCGCGCCGTATGCCCGAGTGGAAGCGTGCGGGGACGCGCGCTATTACGGAGAGCGAACGCACTCATCTCCCACGCGCAAGCAAGGAAGCAGGAAGCCAGCGCCGGAGGGAGCGGGGGGGAGGAGGGGGGGGGGCGCACTTCTACTCTGCCAACAACCGCGCTCGTCGCTCGTCCGCACCGTCTCTTATCTCCACACGGCTCTGACCTTTATGCGCCGTGCATTCGCCGCTCAGTTTCCGTTGAAGCGATAGACCGCACGTACCCTGAAGCAAGCCCGCTGCGGCGTATGCTTGCTGCCAGCGTTTTGACAGTCGTCTGCAGTCATTCAGTGTGATCTATTCGTGTTTGTTTGTGCGCGCTCACACCACGCTTGTTCATTCAGTTTGTACTAGTCGGGCGACATTTTCCAACGCACGCTACACATGCAATGCTGCCCGGATCGGCAGTGCAGCGCTACAGGTGTGTCCCTTCGCACGCGCTGCCCACGGGAAGCGCTTCTCATCAACACCACCGTTTCACACGCGTCTTCTCGTGGTCATCGAGTCTCTCTTCATGTCGGTCTACTTACGCCGCAGCACACCTGCTTACTTAATCAGCTCATGTTTACTACAATTCATATTGCTACCAAAGCCGCTCACCTTACTTCGTATGACATTGCTGTGTTGCTATCGCATTCATTGCTTCGCCCTTAGGGCGAAACTGGACATATTTTTGTCGACTGCAGTAAGTGGGTATGTTTGTATTGAAAACTTAGAGGCAGTCGTGTTCCTTAATGCATTCAATAAAAAGTTAATTATTCAATTTTAGTCAATTCGGCTGCTGACAGCGATAATTATCATCTCACTTTGTGCCCCCTGGCCACATAACTTATTTGCGCAGGTGGTCTTCACGTGCCTCCCGGTGCCTAATTTTAAGAAAACCATAAATCTTAATATTGAACACCCGGTATATCCAGCCTGTATTGCTTCTTAAAATAAAACTTGGGATGATCTGTTGCAGGTTCGTTATAAATGTGTAAGCATGGGTCCGTCTTTGGAGTTCTGTTGGGACACCTTGTTTTCCTTAAGGAGATTCTTTGTGTTCGGCTGAGACACCTTCGTTTGCTTTGGAGCTCCAACGCGGCAACCGTACTACGCTGGTTGTTTACGATATGGGAATCACCGCGTATGAAGACTCACGACACCACCTACAAGAAGAACGATGTAGTGTCGTAGCCGAGAGCACGAACCAGCGCCTTCATGTTTTGTTTCCCATGCGACGCCATCCTTTTACACTCCCGTTCTCTGCTCCCGTTATCTGCTCCCGTTTCTCTAACTACGCGACGCCATCCTTGGCCCGCGCACTGGCGTTGGCCGCTTACGTCACGCTCCCCCACTTCGCAGCCGCTGCTCGAGACTTCGCCCCGCTCCGCGAGAACGCCGACTCAGATAAACGGATCCAGCGGCTTTGACCCTCCCATGCTTAATGTACGGCAATAAAACTGCGAAGTTACAATGAAAAACTTGTAGCGTACGAACGGTACTGTGCTCGTACTGGATATTGTCAATGTGTAACTGTGATCACAATGAGTGTTACAGTTAAAAAAATAGTTGCCCATGCGTAGTTCTTAGTTTAGCTGTTAGTTGTTATTATTTATACAGGGTTTGTCCGAAAAGTAATGTCAGTGAGTCGATTAAAAAGAAATTATTGATCAGATCGGTACAACACAATAAAATGTTTCAATATAGGCTCCTCCTGCGTCGTTACATCGCTTCTAGCGAGATTTCAAACCTTCGAAGGTGTCACGGTAGGCCTCCTTAGGAATGTCCTTTAGAGCCTTGGTGCAAGCCTCTTCGACTTTGCCAACTGTCGCGAAATGATGTTCTTTCATGGGAATTTTCAAGGGCAGAAAAAAGAAGCCTGGGAGAGCCACGTCAGAACTGTAGGGCGGCTGGGGAGCCGTTGGCATCTTTCAATCGGCCAGGAAGCGGGTCACGAGGAAGGCGGTGCAGGCTGCATGGTGCGTTGTCATGGTGAAGTTTCCAATCGCCCCCGATATCAGGCCGGGTGCGATGAATCGTTCGTTTGAGTCGCTTGAGCACTTTAACGTAGAATTTGGCGTTCATGGTTGTACCATATGGTACAAACTCATGGTGGACAAGGCCACTGATGTCAAAGAACACAATGAGCATGGTCTTGACCTTTGACTTGCTAATTCTGGCCTTCTTGGGGCGAGGGGTTGCCGAGCTGTGCCACTTGGCACTTTGCCTTTTTGTTTCGGGGTCGTATTCAAACACCCAAGTCTTGTCACCTGTGAGGATATTGTCCAAAACGGGGGGGGGGGGGGGGGTCACTTTCGCACAAGTCCCAAACATCCTGGCACGTTTCAACTCTGCGCGATTGTTGGTCGTCCATTAACATTTTGCGCAAGATCATCGCGCACACTTTTCGCATCTGAAAATTATTCGTCACAATCTCGTGCACGGTACTTTTTGGAATGTTTACTGTCTATGTCACTAAACGGACACTCAAACGAGGGTCTGAGTACAAAAGATCTCTCGCGCGCGTCACATTTTCGTCGGTGATGGTCGTTGATGGCGGTACAGCACGGGCTTCATCGTTGACCTCTTCACAACCTGCTTAAAAGACCTTGTGCCCCCGGTAAACTTGACGTTCTGACAAACTGTTATCACCAAAAGTTGTCTTTATCATAGGAAAACTTTCCACTGCAGGCTTGCCGAGTTTCACACAAAACTCGATGGCAATCCTCTGTTCCAACGAGCGCTGCATTACGGCTTGCACAGTAAATGAAAATGAGTTGACGAAAAACCTTGTCCTTACGCTCCAGATGGTCGCAGATGACTGAGCGACCACGCCTGCGTAGGCTAACTTCCCCCTCCACCAATCCCAACTGGTCATAGCGCACTGCGACGTGTAGCCGCTTCACAATGCAATCACTCACATTACTTTTCGGACAAACCCTGTATATGAACACTTCAGCAAGTGATCTCTTTCATTAAGCAGATTGGTCGCGGAACCGATGACAGCCAATGAGGCAACCGATGACACCCCAAGGGGCAACTAAGTTGATCAGGCGCGAAGGCGCTCGCGCGGACATCGGCGTGCTTGGCAAAAGGGACGTCCCCTCGTTCATTCGACGCCACCGACGGGACGAGTCGCCGGCGCCAGGAGGTCCAAGGTGTTCATGAGAAATGACAACTACAGCAACTTCGCGACACCACACTCCTACGGAATACAACTAAGCTTGTGAGCGAGCTAGATTTACTTCTACATGGCTGATTGATATCACTGATACTCGCGAAAAATACTTTTGAAGAATGCTGGTGGCCATATTTTTTGCGACAGGGCCATCCCCCTGTCAGCGAGGGGGCGATGCAGAAATCTGAGGGGGGGGGGGGTCAGGACATCCAGACATCCCCCCTGGATCCGCGCCTGCTCACATTTACACTGATGGCTCGACAACTCTTGACGAATCTACAGGGGCTGTGATCTTCCCCGCAAAAGCTGTGACCCTTCAGTTTCAAACTTCTCACCGGACAACGTCGACTGCGGCGGAGCTTGCTGCACTTCGCTGCGCACTTCACATGATTCACGAAGACTTACCACGAATATGGAGCATATTTACAGATTCAAAGGCCGCCCTGCATTGTCTGCTATCCGCTCTACGTCGTGGACAACAAGACCAACTTGTGCTGGAAATAAGGCACCTTTGTCACCAACTGGCAGAAAGAGGACATGACATCACTTTTCAGTGGCTCCCAGGCCACTGCGGCATCATGGGCAACGAACAGGCCGATGAAGCTGCGAGGAGGGCTCACGAAAATGCCGTGAAGGAACCCATCCCGCTATCAAGAGCCGATGCAGTAACAAAGCTTCGCATAATCGCGTGTGATCCCACACGAGCCATGTGGAACACACCTGGTTTCCAACATACTCGACTGCACCGCCTGGACCCATCCCTCCGACTACGCATTCCATCTGGACTTCCTCGAATCGAGACAACTGCTCTCTGCCGATTGTGGCTTGGAGTATCCTTTACGAATGCTTTTGCTTGTCGCAGTAGCGCACCCAGGATCTCTGCCGGGGGGGGGGATTGACAAGTTTGCCAATACCATCTAAACAGCACTAATTTCGATTTTTTCACGGGAAATTGTCAAAAAATGCGCTTTTTGCGAGTGTGCAGAGACGATTGCGCGTCTTACACTTAGTTGCAGCACTCAAATGCGTAAGAAAAGAAAAGGGGTTAAACAAAAGGGGGGTTTAAGTCGGCCTCAGGGAGGGGGGGGGGTTACAACCCCCGAATCCCCCCCCCTCCCCCGTCGGTGCGCCACTGGCTTGTCGCATCGGAATGGCCGACAGTGCTGCCTGTGATACTTGCGGCAGCGAGGAAACACTCCAACATATCCTGTGTCATTGTCCCCGCTACAGCTCCCAGAGACAGTTGCTCGTAACGGAGTTGGCACGCCTCGACGACCGGCCGCTTTCTGAGCAGACGATTTTAGTATGCCGACTGATACGGTCTTCACAGCAGAAGGCGACGAGGCCGCTACTGAAGTTCCTCCGGTCAAGCGACCTGTTTGAACGACTGTGACGCTCCTGAGTTCCTTTGTGTGTGTGTGTGTTTTTTTTTTTCTTTTTTTATCTCCCTCTCTAGGTGTGTGCATTTTTCTTTATCTTTCTGTCTCCCCTTACCCCTTCCCCAGTGTAGGGTAGGAAACTGGATATTTGCCTTCCGGTTAACCTCCCTGCCTTTCGCATCTCATTTATCTCTCTCTCTCTCTCTTGCTGCTGTTATATGCGCAGCAGCACGGTATAGCGCTAGCAGACAGTGCACGAAACAGCGTGCAATGTTAGCGTGCGACGTTCTCTATACGCCGAGCCATAGCCTCCTCTATGGCCGAGCCAACCGAGCTAAGGCGCAAAATGGCGCGAACGGAAAAGCAAAACACAAGCAAAACGCAAGCTCCACTCGTTTCCAAGGGGAACGCCAGGGAGACCAATCATCGTGCAGGAAAACGGGCGCAAGATCGTCTACCGCGGAGTGGACTGGCGAGGGGCGAGGAGGAGGCGAGGAGGTCGTGCGCCGGCGGTAGAGTACAAAGAGTGGCGGTACTTTAAAATTATCAAGGGGCTTTAGGCCGGACGACTAAGTCTTGATACAAAATGCAAAAAAAGCTTTAAAATTGAAAAAAAAGTAATTGTGTTAAAAGTGGGATGCGAAACCGCGCCCGCAAGGAAGACCGCACTGCAACCTGAACGCATCACTCGGCCATCCTGACAACACGAACATTGCGGAACACAAAGCACTATTTAAACCACAGTAGCTCAGTTTACGACATTTGGGGCATTATGGTATTTTTAGAAACAATCGTTCTCAGTTGTCGTTATGTACTACAGGATTGTCGCGGAACAATAGCGGCTATTCTTATTGCTCCGTGGCGTACACTGTAGCACGCAAGCAGCGTTAGAGCGATTGTGGCGGCACGTCGGCAACTCCTCAGTAGTACCATGGTCCCTCAATACTTTTGTGGTCACGAAACTCCGCCGTCACTCTATGGGAGAGCTTGATATGTCGCACGAAGCCGCCGCGCTGCGGTGCCACCGCAGCTGAGAGGCCACCTTTCTCCGTGTTAAACCCGGAGAGACGTACTGCAGATGCGGCCGGTGTAGGCTGAAAGTTTGGACGCGTAATTTATATATGTGATTGATTTTTAGGCAAGATCCGAATTCTGGCATTCTACAATTGAAGTGGCACGTTCGCCTGACGATGCCGTTCAGGTGTTGTGGGCCGGGGGGCCGTTCCGGCTACAAAGGCACTATACGAAAAGGTATCGCTATTTTGCCTGCCGAGTGTTCGTGAGCACTTCGAGAATTGGAAGCGAGCCATACCACGGCAAGAAACGGACGATTTCAGCTTCGAGTCCAAGCATGTGCGTGCGTGCGCGAAGCACTTTGATCCATCATCCATCTCCGTACGGACGATTTCATGATAAACGGCGGGGCAGGACATTGTTATTGCAATCTGCTTTTGACCAGCCAAAGTGGTAATCATCTTGGAGACGTATTTGATGAGTCTGCAAGTAATTTCATAGATAATCGAGGCATCGAGTGCATACTCGGAAGATGACGAAGGTGACTCCACAACTGTGGGAAAAGGATACGTTATATGGACGATATCACAGATATTGATGACGAAAGTTTCAATTAAGCATGTCAGCCCATCGCATGAAGAGGACCGTTAGGACATGGAAAGCATTACTATATTGACCTAAGGCAAGCTGATTTGGTTACGTGGTGGGAAGTTCATATTTGAAGCAGGTTCATGCCCCTGAATGAACATCTCCTTACGGGGCCTCATGCGGATCAAAGTTATTTGTTATGTGTGGCTGCCACATGCTTACTTGCAAAATACATCTGTCATATCAAAGGGTGTCTCTCCTACCCTCTTCAACCTAGCCCTATAGGCTTAGGCAGGAAGCTCAGCGCCATCGAAGGCATCAAGTACACAATATATGCTGACGATGTCACTATATGGTGTAACGGTGGCAGCGACGGCCACATTGAATCGACATTACAAAGTACTCTTAATACAATCGAGGATTACCTAGAGCCCACGGGACTTAAATGCTCCCCAACGAAGTCAGAGCTTCTTGTTTATACACCAATTAAACCTGGACCCAAACCAAAGGGCTGGGTCTACGCCAAACATCGGGACATCAAACTTCACACTAAAAGCGGAGGAGTGATTCCTATAGTAGAGTCAATCAAAATTCTAGGTATGACAATTGAGGCCAATGGCGCTAATACCAAGGCGATGTAGAAGCTTATCACTAAGACAGACAACGCCATGAGGCTAATCAAAAGAGTCGCCAATAGACAACAAGGTCTCAAAGAGGACAATTTACTCAGGCTGGTACATGCATTCGCCTTATGAAACTTCACATATGTGGCGGCGATGCACAAATGGAAACCTGTGAAAAAGAAAAGCTAAATATCCAACTTAGAAAGATCACCAAGCAGGCACTGGGTGTCCCGAGTTGCACGAGCACGGAACGCCTAATGCAGCTTGGCACACATAACACACTTGAGGAGATCGCAGAGGCACAGGAAAGAGCTCAGTTGGCTAGATTGGCGGGTACCAGGTCGGGTCGTACCCTTCTCCAGGATTTAGGCTTCGACGAACCTAAAATCAACTCACTAAACACAGACATCCCGTTGTACACGCGTAAACGCTTCGAAGTCAAACCACTACCTCGCAATATGAATCCGGAACACAACACATAAAGGCGACTATACCGGGGCGCTAGTGTTCTCCGCAAAATTCACAAAGAAAAGCAGAGCGCTTGTTTTGTCGATGCAGCGAGACATACAGACAGAAAAGCTTTCACGGTAGCTAGGTAGCTCTCGTGGACAACACGGGCAAGGCCGTCAACTCAGCCACGGTTATCACAAACAGCCCAGAGATTGCCGAGCAGACAGCAATC
>NC_051157.2:180692716-180905215 GCF_013339745.2 Dermacentor silvarum
TGGGTGATTTTAAGACGTTCAATGCATACAATCTAACAATCTATGTGCTAATTGTGGTGAAGACTACACTGCACGCTACAGCGGATGCTCCTCCCAGGTGAGCGAACTTCATACCCTACTAGGATACCCCCACCAGAACGCCATGGCGGTCGCCGTAGTCGCGGGCTCGCAGTACCGCCTCGCCGCGGCCGCATCAATACTCACCACTCAACCCGAAGAAAGAGAGGAAACGGCGATCTCTTTGGCCTACACCTCTACCAATGCACACAACATCATCGCAGCGATTGAAAAACAGCCATTCGCAACTACACAAGAGGACTCATAGCACCCCAAGCACAGAAAATACTCTCCGACACTCCCGCCTCAAGGCAACGCCGCGTACAGATCATCTGGGCCCCTGGTCACTCGGGTCTGGCTGGAAACGACGGCGTCCACGATGCCGCTCGAGCTATCGCACACCAGGCGCATCATCCTTCTCCTGCGTCTTTCGATCTTGACGAGCCCTCTGTTTTGCATCGCGGTCACGGGCGCGACCGAATGGTCACATTCAGAGATATCCTCCTCCACTACCGCAGAGAGCAGTTACGCTACACCGCAGCACCCAAAACACTGAATAAATCTCAATCCACCACTTGGCGACTACTTCAGACGCGAACTTTCCCAAACCCCGTGCTATATACCACCGCATTTACCCCGATGCATACTCCCCACTCTGCAAAGCCTGCGAGGCCCACGCTGACCTCGATCACATCATCTGGGCATGCCTGAAAGCTACACCCCCCAACACCCACCGCACTAACACTACACGCTTCATAACTACGGCCGAGCAGTAGGAGACTTTGCTGCTCAGCTTGGACCCAGAAGAGCAGCTCTGGCCCCTCCGGATGGCCGAAGACGCCGCCAGAACGCAAGGACTGGCCGCCGTCTGAGGAAGGGGGGGGGGGGGGATTTGGGGTTAATCTCCGAACCCCCGCCGCCCCCGGACCCCATCATGGACACAATAAAGTTTTATCTCTCTCTCTCTCTCTCCATAACCGCAGTTAACTACCATGTACAGTATTAATAATGTTGTTCCTATTCATACCGTGTAGAGTTACAAGGAACATTATAAAAAATGCTGAAGTGCTGGAAGAAATTGAGGCTCCAATATGCATGACACATCGAATTTCGGCTTAGGCCGGTCCCATGGTAACTATGAGCACATATGTGTCGCTGGTGACTTTTACATTTACAAGCATTCTAAAACGTTTTGTGGACGTTTAATTCACAATATTCTACAAGTTCCAGCTGTGCAAATCTCTTAAGCAAACTCTCTTTTACACCGCGTTATGAAAACACGTACTTGGAAATTATTCTCAAGCTAAACGCGGCTGTGCCATTATAACGTCCTCAAATGGACGTTACACATACGTACGTTCACAGGATAATACGTCCAAAATTAGTCCTAAACACAAGTTATACTGAGAATGTGCGGATGCTTTGGTCGTGGTGTGTCCAGGACGTATTCAGGATGCGTACGTACGACGCTCAGACACCAAGGATGTCCTGAGTGTCGTCTGGGCTTTCACCACATATACAGACTTGATGTTGAACCCGATGCTCGACCAATAAAGTCAGAGGAAGTGTTCATCTTGTCCAGGTGCTTTGAGTCAGGATTGCCATGGACGATGGGGACACCAAGTAACTTCAGAGATGATAATATTCTAGCTCTCTGCCATAGACGGAAAGTTTTCATTTTTTCCGGGGGGGGGGGGGCGACCAGCTTTGCGAAACATAGCCATATATATATATATATATATATATATATATATATACACCCTTTGCTAACAATATTTTATTTCTCGCTTTATGGCGAAAGCAATTATATCGACACTTCAGGCAAATTTTCACTGTTGTCCCCGTGATGTTCCGTATTAAATCCAATAGCCATATACATGAGCAACCCATGTGGGTGCTGGAAAAAGCACGTAACAGTGAGCCGAAAAGGATGGTGGCTTGATGGGCATTAGCTTCCCACACCCTCAATACTCCGGTTAGTTGTAGGACACGTAATCAAACGCGAATGGGAAGGAGAGCACGCATCTTCTCCTCTAGCCCTGCCGTCGCTGTGAATGACTGAGCGCGGATGACGCTTATGCGGCCGGCGTGCCATATCTAATTGTCGGTAATCATTGGTGGGTGCAATGATACAGGGCGAGCAGGGATGGCTGCTAACTTCATGCGCCCTGTCTTCCTTGTCGATCTGTCATTCCGCGCCCCTAGTTCTGCAGAGTAAAGAGACAGAGGTCATTGCAGATCACTGACAAAGGCCATCTGTAGTGGACGTAAAAATAGGTATATCTCTATAATGATGATGAATCTAATTTTCGGAGTTGCGGTGAATCGTGCGGCTGTACGAACCGTTCGCCTCTGTTCCCGGCGTTCTTCATAATGCTTACGTTGTGTAAGCGAGCGCTGGAGGTCATCCAGTGAGGTATTTACAGGTTTACATAGTCCGTGCATTACACTATGCTTACTATTTTAATTTTAGGTGAATGTTTACTACAATTCATGTGGCCTTTATAACTAACGTAAAGACTTGCGTAAGGGGCGCACTTTTCTGTCGCGATTTTGACGGGCGTTTCATGGGAATTTGACCTTATTTTTTCAACTACGAGTATGAAATCCGCCGTAAACCTCCGCGATCGCCTCTTCTCGACATCCAGATAGCGACGCGCGAAAGTACGCTGCGCGCAACAATCCGCTGTACGTTGCGCACGATCAGCATCAGCGCACGGAACGCGATTGCTTCTCGGTTCGATGGCTTTTTTTTTAAATATTGGCTGTCAAGTTGTGGGTGAGGCCCTTACTCAGGTGCGATTCTTAGACGGATTTACACGGTAAGAATCTTCCTTCGTGTAATTCTCTTCTACTTCGCTATCACTAATACTGCTTCGCCTTCCCGGCCATACTGCACTCTTTTTTTTCTTCAGTACTTTGAGTCCGAGTATAAGCGCTGCTGCGCATGACTTCTAGACTTCTATTTATTCTGATTTCGAGTGGATCCGGCTTGGCATCATTTCGGTTACTGAGTGAATTCTATATTCAAGGTGCTTCAGTGAACACTTTCCAAAATTTTTAAAGGTGGCCTGTGGCAGATAGCACAAGTCTAGTTCATGAGCTCGTCTACTCGAAAAGGCGGACATTACTTGCACAGAAAATTGAAATACATAATCGACTAATTAACAAAATTAACCAATTAAGTTTTTAGCTAATTACCTTATGGTCCATGTTGCAATTTACAAATTCTAGCCGTGGAGTTCGGATCCACTGGGAACTAATTCTCAGGCCGACACAAGTGTCGATATATTAATTCTCTAACATTGCGGAGAAATGCACTGCCGCTCCAGTCACTTTCTCAACAAAACGTCGTTTTACACATCGAAACACAAAAGTATGAATAGAACAAATTATGGGGTTTTACGTGCCAAAACCACGATCTGATTACGAGGTACGCCGTAGTGCAGGACTCTGGAATAATTTAGACCACCTGGGGTTCTTTAACGTGCACCTAAACCTAAGTATACAGGTGTTCAAGCATTTCGCCACATCTAAATGCAGCCGCCGTGGCCGTGATTTGATCCCGCGACCTCATGCTTAGCGGTCCAACACCGTAGCTACTAAGCAACCACGGCGGGTAAGCGCACAAGTAACTGGAACGCCAATGCATTTCTCCTCAATGTTCGGGAATTAATATCTCGAAACTGGTTCCATCCTGAGAATTAGTTCCTAGTGCATCGCCCTTGCGAATTCCACGGCTTGAATTTGTAAATTGCAACATTGGCCATAAGTTAATATGTTAAAAACCTAATTGGTGAACTTTTTTAATTATTCGATTATGAATTTGAATTTTTTGTGCAAGCAATGTCCACCTGTTCGAGTAGACCAGCTCATGAACTAGAATTGTGCTATATGCCACAGGTAACCTTTGAAACTTTTTTTAAGTGTTTGCCGAAACACCCCACCCCGTATTTATGACCTCTACATGCAAGAGGCGATGTTTCCATCTCTAAAGCGTAAATGTTGTAAATATTTAGAATAGCCTTTTTTTTTCTTTTTTGTGTGTGTGTCGCCAGCCAGTCGTTAGCATTGCCTACTGGAAAGAGAATCAATATTGAGACAGATATCACTGACGTGCTTTTCACATGCCGTTGATAGCCTAACTCTGCCGAAGGGGTCACTGAAGTCTGCAAGTTTTTTACAGGGTCAAAAAAGCACGCAAAGTAATTTGATGTGAGGTGAACATACATCAACATATTCATTCTCTAGGTATAGGCTATCCATTTAGTTGGCTACCTCCTTCTCTTAAAAAATATAATAAACTTTGTCCTTTGTATATATTTAAATATATTGTATATGTACATGGTGTTCTCAGCGGAAATTTTCAAAAAATCATGTTGAAGTGAGGAAACACGGATGAGGTAGCCGCCGCTTGTGCTCCTATTGTCAGGATTTGCCGAAATAAAGCGAAAGTATAAATTAAAAGCCATGCACGTCCGTGCCAACACTGGTGCCGTAAGCTTTTAGCCACAACAAAAGTGAAAATGTAGAGGCAACGCAAGAGAATCCTCCAATTATGTTGCTAACAGAACTCCGCGGTAATGACACTTTAGGAGCGGGGGGTGGGGTAGGCTACGGACCCTCAGGGGGGGGGGGGGGCAGAGCTCCGCCCCCACGGGTAAGCTTTGTAGGGGGTTCGAGCCCCGGAGCCCCCCCTCCCCCGTAGTCTATGGCTCACTGGGTAGTCGACACAAAGTTTTGGCCACAGCTTAAGAGGACATGTGTAAAAGCGCTTTCGAAGCTCCTTAAGCTTTGTCCAAATGGCGGGAGCAGCGTAAACGGTGCTTGTTCTAAAAATGAGGCTAAAAATGTATTCCAAGCTATCCAAGCTTTCCGCTTAGGAATTGAATCAGGATGATTGTGCTGAGACCCCCCGGGAAAACTCCGGAGGGGGCTCGAGCACCGGAATCCGCAGTTACGAGCCCGCGAAACCGAGCAAAATCGATTGAGCGTCCAGATACTTCAATGACCGAGTGTTCGTTGCTCCTTGGGTTGTCGATGATTCCGCGGGTTCCGAAGATCATCTCGCGGGGTGATCTTGCGCAAAACGTGACCGAGCCTCGCAGCATAAGGTCGCAAAAAACTTGGGCGAACCTGTGATAAAGCTAGCACCACTATAGAGTGAAGCTGCCCCTAATTTTTTTTAGCGTGTTGTCTCTAAGGCCCACGATAAGGATAGGAGATCTCAAATCAGAACGAATAATTCTTGGCTCCAAAGGTACGCCCCAAGGTTCGGCTGTCTCACCACTTTTATTCAACATTGCTCTCTGTGGGCTCTCCAAGAGGGTCTCTCAAGTCGAGGGCATAAGTCATACCCTTTACGCCGACGATATCACTGTCTGGTGTACGGGCGGTAGCGAGGGCAGAGTAGAGAAGGCACTCCAACAGGCTGTGGATTACACCGAGGCTTTCCTTAGTGGAACCGGACTCCGACTCTCTCCGAGCAAGCCGGAACTTTTGCTGTATAGACCCAAGAGAAGGGGTGTCAAACCTAAGGGCTGGGTCCCCCTCTCGGACGTGAACGTAAAGCTTCGCACCAGCTCTGGTCATCTCATCCATAGCGTAGAGGTCATCAGAGTTCTTGGCATGCTTATAGAGGCTAATGGCACTAATGGGCAGACCATGAACAAGCTTACAGCTAAAACGGAAGACATGGTGGTTCGGCTTATTACTAGAGTCTCCAACTCTAGAGGTGGCCTCAGGGAGGACAATTTACTAAGGTTGATCCACGCTTATTTAATGAGCAACATTATACCTACGTTGCTGCCATGCACTGCTGGCAGGGTCATGAAAAGACTAAGCTCAATCTCCTGATCCGCAACAGCATCAAGAGATTGCTAGGACTCCCTTCGAGCACTAGCACGGAACGCCTCATGCAACTGGGTATTCACAACACGTTTGAAGAGATAATCGAGGCACAGCATACGGCTCAGATGGCCAGGCTCTCCTCCTCGGCGTCGGGATTACATCCTGACCGTCCTAGGATGTAATCCAGCTCTAGAAGAGGAACACAAACATAATCTCACTAAGGAGCAAATGGCTTAAATTACAGTCTCTCCTTTTCCCCGCAACGTGCACCCGCAGCACAATGCGGGGAGACGGAGGGCCAGGGGAGAAGCCCTGCTCAAAGACGTTCGTGCAAACCCACATTCTGCATGCTTCGTAGACGCAGCGCAGTACGGTCGATCGGCCAACTTCTCGGCCGTCACGGTTGATCACACAGGTTCTGTTCTCCACTCTGCTTCTATCAAGAACGCCACTCTCACAGATCTACACAGACTCACGAGCGGCGTTCAGGGCCTTTGCGTCCGGATCGGTATCAGCTGAAGCAACTCGCATTTTAGGTCATAGGGATATTTCTCCTCACACAATCATCTGGTTTCCGGCTCACCTTGGATCACATCTGGCCTCCATGGCCAACTTGAACGAGATCGCCCACGCCCGAGCTCGCGAACTGACTGACCGCGCTGGGCAACCTGGGGATCATCAGACTCCAATCTAGCAGTCTTTAGGGACGTTCTCCTCACTTTTAATGAAATCATCAAGCATTATCAGTTGGGCAGAGGGTCTTCCCCCTTCTTCACACGAAACTCTCTAGAGCACAGGTATCTACCCTCCGCATGCCTCATACCAGGTCATATCCTAGTCTTTATACCCACAGCCAGTTCATCGAAGCCCTTGATCCAGCATGCCCGGACTGTGGCGCCGCTTGTACGTTAGACCACATGCTCTGGCAGTGCCTCTCATTGCACGGTCCTCAACGCACAACCGAAGAGGAATGGAGCTCCATGCTCAGGAGCTCAGACCTTCCACATCAACTCAGGGCCGTCCAGGGGGCCCGCGACGCGGCGGTGAGGATCGGCCTACCCGTCCCGACGTGGGAGCGACCTTCTGCTTTACCGCCTTGAGCGGTAGCGCTCCTCAGGACCTAAATAAAGTTTCTGTCTGTCTGTCGGTCTGCTGTCTGTCTGCTGTCTGTCTGTCCTGTCTGTCTGTCGGTCTGTCTGTCCGGTCCTGTCTGTCTGTCGTCTGTCTGTCTGTCTGTCTTCTGTCGTCTGTCTGTCTGTCTGTCTTTCTGTCTGTCTTCTGTCTGTCTGTCTGTCTGTCCGTCTGTCTGTCTTGTCTGTCTGTCTGTCTGTCTGTCTGTCTGTCTGTCTGTCCTGTCTGTCTGGTCTGTCTGTCTCGTCTGTCTGTCTGTCTGTCTGTCTGTCTGTCTGTCGGTCTGTCTGTCTGTCTGTCTGTCTGTCTGTCTGTCTGTCTGTCGTCTTCTGTCCGTCTGCGGTCCTTCTGTCCGTGACCGCAGCCGTGGCCTAGTGGTAGAAGCGCCCGCCTCGGCTGCGGGAGGCTATGGGTTCGATTCCCACCGCCGCCGGGCCCCCATTGGTTCAAATGGGTACAAGCGTGCCCCGGCCTGGCGTCCGGCTTTCTTCAGGGGTGATGCACTTGGGAAAGGAACCTGCGCCCTGAATTCCCGTCGAAACCAACGTGAGCACGGAAAAAAAGTGATGTCTGGGCCGCTCCCATGGCGGTCATTTCCCATGTGGCGCCCCAAGCACCTATTGACGTGAGGGCGCCTTCGGGTTGAGGTCAAACACCCCTTTCCAAGCGTTGAGGTCCCATAATGGCCGAGCACCGGGCCGGGAGCGCGCTTGTACCTATTTTACCGGTAGGTACCCGGCGGCAGCACTTGCCTCCCACAGCCGCGGTGGATGCTCGTCCACAAGGCCGTCTGTGGTTGGACAAGAGGCGCCCAGAGGCGCTTCTGGGGACCTGTTTCCTCTGGGATTGCTCCCAGGATAGTTGTGCCGGACGATGTCCTGGCAGCAACAGTGAAGCCCACCTGAGTTTATGCAACACCTCAGGTGGGCAGAAAGGGTCACTGATCGTGTTCCAGTAGCCAACGTCATCACCGGTGCAGGGTTCACCATTTCAGAGCCTGTGTCCAGGTGATGGGTTGGCCGCATAGACCGCAGGGACGCCCCCCGGGTCAGACATGGGTCGGACGTTCCCAGATAAAACGCCGATTCCCCATGGGTGAAGCTGACCCAGCCACGACACCATGCAACCTTCCCAATCTTTGGCGCAGCGGCATCGCAAGTGCCGCCACTTGCAGTTTCGGGCAGCCCAGCCGTAGACAGACTGCCCTCCACTGCTCTTGACAGGCCAGGTCCAGTTCTGCTCACCTATGGCACATCCCACTGCACCGGAATTGCAGGAGGGGGTGGGCAGCCCGCACTGAGTTTGCCGGGTGCCTTATAGGTATTGGGTACAACCGTTTTCCCCCTCACTGCCGCCACGGTCCTCCGACTCCAGACACGCAGCGCGAGCTCTCCCTCTTAGCCGTGCAAGTCCCCTTTAAACCCGCACGTTGCCCGTGACGCACCCCGTGGAGGTGGGGAGAACTCTCATCCAGAGGCCGCGACTCCACCCAGGCTAGATTACACGGACACGACACCATCCGCATCGTTCAGGCACCTCTGGACCATGAATGAATACCGGACTCAACCAGACATCCGACTTCTGAGATCCGACTTCCACGCTGTGGACTCCAGTGAGCTGGATTACAGGGGCGCGCAACCAACCCCCAGCCCTAACAGCGCAGTAATTGACTCTCTCAAGGAATGCAATTCCATACCAAGGCCTCCAGGAAGTTCGATTACTGAGGCGTACCAAAGCCCCCAGCCAATTCGGTATGGTTCCTGCTCACGCGGTAACCCTTGTGAGCAAAGATGTTACTCTTCCTTGGATGCAAGCCGGCAGTACTCGAATTCATCCGGCATCATTCGTGTGTGCGCTGATCAACACCTTGCCCCCAGGCAATAGGTTACAGAGGCTCGCCACAAACCTCCTGCATGGACCAGCCATGGCATAGTACAACGCAGCACACTATACACGCCACATTGTCTGTCTGTCTGTCTGTCTGTCTGTCTGTCTGTCTGTCTGTCTGTCTGTCTGTCTGTCTGTCTGTCTGTCTGTCTGTCTGTCTGTCTGTCTGTCTGTCTGTCTCTATGGCTGCGCTCTTCTCTTGTTGGCTGTTGCACGCGGCGCTCAGATGCGCTGCGCGTTTCTCTCTCTCTCCGTCTTGCGCGTGGCCCTCGCGCTGTGTGTGCTCTCCATTCGTTGCCCGTGGCGCTCGCGCTGCGCGTGCTCTCCCTCCCGTCACTTATGCGTGAACGGCATAAGGAAGGGCTTCTCTCTACGCGTCATTCCGACCTCTGGGACTCCCTACGGTCTCAGCATCGCAGCTGCTCTTTCGCGGCCAGCACCACTGCTCCGCCTTCAGGCACCTTCTCACATTCCTTGAGGACACGGGGCTGTCGTGCAAATTGTGAATGCGCCGCCTGGCTACCCCTGACAGTCAAGGGCTGTGTAATCGCTTCGACCTTCTCTCTCTTTTCTTTCTCTCGCTGAGTCGTGCTCCCTAAAGGGCTGCAGGAAATAGCACCTCTTCCTCTTCACAACCACACACACTCTCTCTCTAAAAGAATTATAAATGATATTATTGCGGTACCAACTATATGGACACTGCAGGCGCATTTCTGCCGTCGCCGTGATCTTCCGTATAAAGTCCAAACACGATAACACCGTCGCCGCGAGCCGTACGCTTTTGTGCGAGTTAAAAGCTTGCGAGGGTCAGCCGACGATCGCGGCTCAATCTCGCGCGCGCGATGGAGGAAGGTGGGGCGGAAGCGCGCCGTCTTCTGTCGTGCGGGAGGCACGGGAGGGGGTGGGGGGCGTTCTACTCCGACAGCTGTTGCTTACGGTGCGGCCGCCGTATCTTGCAAGCGATCTGCGATGTGGACAAAATGCATGCCCGCTCGGGCTTCATCTTCAAAGCGATCTGCGATTTGTACAAAGTACGCGAATGCCGGTAGCTTCGTATGCGCTGTGCTTTCGACGTTCAGTTCGCGTTGAAGCTACAGACGGCAGGAAGGTCAATTCTCTCGCGGCTGCTGCCGCGCTTCCTCACTCCAGCGTTGTGACAGCGAGGGAACACAGCCCATGTTTCGTCGGTACCACAGCCGCCAAATCTGCGGGGTTTTACAATGTTTCCATCGCACCAGACCGCCGAGACTGTTCAGAAACGCTACCTTTGTCCTTGATGTCACGATTACCATAAAGTAGTCGTTTTGCGAATAATATTGCATACGTTGGAAGTGCCGACGCTTTGTTTCATTAGTGAGCAGTTTTAATTACGTCAGATCGTCGAGTACACTGGCAGAGCATTGGGATCGCTTGTTTCAGGTCTGCGTCATAAACTGAGCAAAAGAAAAAAAGAAAAAAAGATCACCTTGAAAAATTGGAGGACGTTTAAGCTTTGCCTTTAAGAGTGGAACGCGATACCGTTATCGGGCCGTGTTCGCATAGCATTTTTATTTATGAGTAGGGCTCCGTGTTTTCGGATAAATCCGAAAAAATCCGATAAACACTCGCCGGTAAAATTTTTGACAATTCGGATTTATCCGATAAACTCCGATTTTAACGGCCATATGACCCTGTTTCATTCTAGCAGTCATTGATACATCAGCCGGTTTGGCTGATATGAAGTTTACCTCATTGCACGTCAACAGTATCTCCTAGACCACACACATCGTACATTAAACAAATGGCTAGCTTGTCGTGCACGGAGCGAGAGACGTATGACCGCCCAACGACTGTCGCACACCTTCATGGATACTACGCTGCTGTCGCTGAAAAGTGGAGCCAGACAGTTGAGAGGAACCTTTTCGATGCACTCCAGTACAGCAGTGAATCGTTTTGGTATACTGTTAGAATTCTGAATCTAAATGCGAAGCATGATCGAGTTACCTCGCGCGTTCGAAACCTATGCGCCGATGTTTAAGTTAGTGTTTCTTGAAACTGACGACATGAGCCAACTCATGAGTGATTTTGCGAACTATCAGAGATAATTAATCAGTAACATTGTTGAACCCCTGTCGACGCTTTGGAGACTTCACACTGTCCAGTGGTCAGTGCTTTCTCGCTGCGCGCTGAGTCTTCTAGCGCAAACGTTGAAAGGGCATCTTCAAAGCTGACAACCTGGTCATTCGAAAGGAGCCTGCTTCCATCAGTGGCAGCAACCTCGTAAAGCATGATCGCGTCTATTACAACAAGCTTTAAGGTTGTAATACGCACAAACGTAGGTGTTTTGTATCCAAGTATTTGTGCTTGTGTGTATATGTGTTTGTCCGTTCAAACCTTCTAGACAACAAAAATATGCTTCGTGTGTTCTGATGTTTTTGTGTTCAGATATCACTTCATCTAAGTTTTTGGAGTATTGAGAATAATGCAAAATTCAACTCCGAATTTCGGAGAATTGGGGATTTACGAGACATAAACTCCGATAAACTGGGAATTTCTGCCAGAAAATGAACTACGAAAAACACCCTCCGAATTTCAAGAAAAATAAACTCCGAAAACACGGAGCCCTATTTATGAGTAGACTTCACTGCAACACACAACGTGGGAAAGCCAGCTTACAAAGACCAAGCTTACGCCGTTCCCCTTAAACTCTTAAACACAAATGCATTGCTGGGAAGACATTTTTCCAGGGGCAATATAAGTCGTTTATATCAAGTTGTGAAAGCCCTAGGACCTTTTTTGTTATTTTATTGTTTGCTGTTGCCCCGAGGCTCGCGCGTGTCCAAAACGCATTAGGCAGGCTAAGTCCCAGTACAGTAGTCCCAGTTTCACCTGCCGAGGACGCGAGCGCCATCTGGATGGTGTGTTAGCAAGTAACAACCCGGACACGCCGCTGTTGTATGGTAGAAATGCTGGAAAAGGGGTTTGTGTTTGAGTTTCCTCGTTACAGAATTATGTTTTCTCGTACATTCAAATTACAATCCGACGCTATCGCGTCTGCAGGTTGTGGTTAAGTGGTACTTTACAATTTTATGACGGATATTACTTTGAGAAATTCAATTTTGTTCACTAACGCCTTGCACTACGCTGAGGGACTGCGCGGTCGGGTGGTTTGGGATGACTTTCTCGGCCGGGCAACGGCCCCGACGCCGACACCGGATATTCTGCGACACGGGGCCCTTAGCGCTATCGCGTTAAAAATTATTTCGCCCCCTTATATCGATGGAGACAGACTTTAAGCACTGATTGCATCAGTTTTAGCAGAAGAGTGCGCGTAGACACTATCTTTGACGACCTGTGTGATTATTGCCCAGCACAGCATATTATTTGGGGCGACTTTAATGGATACCATTCCATGTGGAGCAACATGGACACAGATACTCATGGAAATCAGCTGCGGTGGGCATGATCGGCAGATTAGCCTTGACTAAGCGTTACGAATAAGCTTAGACCCACATTTCTTTAGGATAATTTTCTACGTCCAGTGCTAATTTACTTAACTACACATATTGTAAAGGAAAGAACAGAGACAGCACACAGGCACCCGTTCCTGGGCCAGCTGTTCTATTCCCTCCTTCGTCCTCGTCGTCTCCTCCAGTGCCCGCCTTGCAAGCGCCCGCGGCCAAGTTCTCTTCGTCTTTACAAGATATATGTGTGTGTGTTCACAGGCAACATTGAAGTTTAATTTAACGTACTGCCAGATCACTATCATTTTCAATAATTTATAAATATAACTTTCTCCGCAAGTGGATCCTAATTGTGAGTCACGTTATTAATTGGTACAGTTACACCGATCTTGTGACTGCATCTGGAGATGTTTCAATTATGGGTGAGTCTATTCTCCCGGCAGCATTTCTCCCGATGCTCACCTCCTATTGGCGCTCGGAAGCCACATGACAAACTGCCGGGGAAAAACGGCCTGCAGGTGCGCCCTATATAACCTAACATCACATAACCTAATTTCACCTAATCTAACCTAACATAACATAACCTAACATTGCATACCCTAACCTTCCGAGAGCCAATAGGAGGTGAGTGCCGGCAGAAATTCGTTGCAGAAGTTCTCCCGGCTGCTGGGAGAATAGCCACTGCCTTCAATTATATACGCTGGTAAAACAAGAATTGAAATACCATAAACTGAGGATCTTGTGTGCCGCATGCAATAAGGTTGTAAAGACAACTGCTTGGTGCGAAATAAAAGGGAGCCCCATCTTTATAATCTTTCACTTTTTTATAGCCTGAACGCTGTAATTCGTATGTTCCCCTTATAGTTGGAGTTTGGCAGCTCATCACATTTGGTGCCACATATATATATGCTGAAAACTTACTGAGAGCACTCTTTTAAACATAATGCACGCGCCACTTATCCCTGCTTTCATTCAAAGCTGCTTACTCGGTCCTCGGAGAAAATCGAGACACTACTTGCTCGGTGACCACAGCGATCGCACGGCATCATGCCATCACTCTAAACTTTACACTCGATAGGGGCTTACTTTTGTAAGTACAGCAAATACATTCATATTAGCATTTCGTTTTTTTTTTTGATTATGTGCGCCCGTCAAGTTCCTGTCAGAAACGCATGTTTCAGCATCGCATAGCTTTAGAAGGGTTAATTGTTGCGTTAACATAATTTGTGTTGCGTTGCTGATGAGGGAAATTAGCACGACAAAAAATAGCAAGTGCAAGAATTGAAGACGAAGACAAGCGCCGAAGACTAGCTTGTCTTCGTCTTCCCTTCTTGTGATGCTTATTTTTTGTTGCGCTAATTTCCGTCATCAGTATCACATAGCTTTATTCGGGCAGGAAATTAGCGGATGCAAAGAGAAAGGAAGTGCACAAACTATGAATGACAATTAGTACACTCTAAAAATTTACACCATTTTGGGCTTATCTTGCCCAGAAGCAATGATCGATCGTCCTCTGTTTTACGTGCATTTTTCTTTTCGTACCACTGTGCGCTCGCTGAATTCCCGTCAAGACGATAACGCTGATAAGCCGAATGCCTACGAATGCCGTTTATGGGCTGCCGTGGTGACACGTATAGGAACGCAAGAATATTGTCACGAGCCATGGCAAAGACAAAGACGTTGTAGTGGGGCTGGGTTAGAGGCTCTTCTGTCAGACTGAAACCTGCTGGAACCTGTGCGCTCTGTGCGCTCTGTGCAGTCTTGACTAGACAAGTGCTAGCCGTTTACTGGTGATTAAATACTCCCCGTAACATCTTTTTGGTGGAGGTTGCGGGTTCTATTCCACCCGGCCCTGGATCTTCGGAGCGGACGCCACGTTTCTCCTGCCTCCATGGCTGAGGACAGTTCGCAGTCATCGCAGCCCGCGCCCGCGGCTCCAGCAACCGTGGTCCTTTCGCAACCCCTCGACCCCGGCACGTTTTGCGGCACGGACAACAATGACGTCGACGATTGGCTCTTATTGTACGAGCGCGTCTGCAAGCACCACAGGTGGGATGAGACCCTAATGCTCGCCAACGTCATTTTTTACCTACGGGGCACGGCTCGCGTGTGGTATAACACGCACGAAGAAGAACTGACGAGTTGGGACGTCTGCAAGGAGAAGATGCGCGCATTGTTTGGTCGATCGGCCGCGCGACAAATGACAGCCCGGCACGAGCTGGCGGCCAGAGCTCAGACGTCCACGGAATCGTACGTCGCATACATCCAAGACGTGCTAGCCTTGTGCCGCACAGTTGACAAAGACATGCCAGAGGCAGACAAGGTTGGCCACGTGTTGAAAGGCATAGCTGACGATGCCTTCAACATACTTCTGTGTAAGCACTGCACCACGGTTGACTCCATCATCACAGAATGCAGGCGGTTTGAACAAGCAAAAAGCAGACGGATTACTCAGCGCTTTAACAGACTCCCGAACACAGCTGCGACCTCCTCGTGCGAAGATCCCATGACGCCTAACCACTTGGCCAGGATTGTTCGCCAGGAGCTCGAAGCCATGGCTCCAGCCGCTTATCAGGCACCTGGTCACGACCATTTGGCGACAATATCCCTCATTCAGGCCGTCGTCCGTCAAGAGGCTGCAAATATGGGCGTCCTAGTTCCACAAGCCACCAGTTATGCTCCTCCGCCCATGTGCCCTTCCGGTCCTCACACTGAACACCACGCCGCCCCAATCGTTGCTGCTGCCGCTTCTGCTCCCCGGTTCACACCCCGCTACCGAAACCCATCTGAGTGGAGGACGCCTGACGACCGCCCAATCTGTTTTTCTTGCTCTCGCGTCGGCCACATTTCACGCCACTGCCGCAATCGTCGGAATTACCGACCAAGCTTCCCTGGTGACCGCCGCCAAGATCGTGGCCAGTACTATAGCACACCTCTTCTCGACGATCAATTTCCGGCCCGTGATCCTCACCGTCTGTCTTCGCGCTCTGAATCGATCTACGCCGATGTTGCCGCACAAGGACACTGGTCCAGCCGATCGCCGTCCCCTCAAATTCGCCAGTCGCGCTCCCCTCAACGCCGTCGCTCTCCTTCTCCGGCCTCCTCTGGACACCACCCGGGAAACTAGCCAGTGCAGCTCCGGGAGGTGAGGCTGCATTGACGACAAGGACAGAAAAACCTCTATTGAACCCTACTTCCAGACGCAATTTGCTCGGTGTTCTCGTCGACGGTGTGCCCGTTACTGCTCTCATTGATACTGGCGCCCACATATCTGTTCTTAGTTCTACGCTCCGACGCCGCCTACGCAAAGTGCTGACACCTGCCGTCTCTCCTACTGTGCGAGTAGCTGACAGCACCCGAACACCGGTTCTTGGTATGTGCACTGCCCGCGTTACTGTTGCCGGTCACAACACTTCAGTTCTTTTCGCTGTTCTGGACGCTTGCCCTCATGATGTCATTCTTGGTATTGACTTCTTGAGCGCCCACTCTGCCCTCATCGATTGTTCTACTGGCATTTTGCGGCTCGAACTGCCATTGTGTCCTGATTACGCCGCATCAAGTCACACTCGCCTACGTTCCATGGAGTTTCTACGACTACCCGCGCAGGCTGCTACCTACGTCCTTATGTCACCGTTTCCACCGGTCCCTGATGGTGAATATGTGGTCGCTCCCCTCACAGACCTGATCCTCTCGCGCAACTTCGCGCTCCCTCATACCATAGTGGTTGTTGCCAACAACAGAACGCTGCTTCCAGTCCCCAACTTTTCTACTTCGACCCATGTTCTTCCTCAAGGAATTTCACTAGCCGAACTGTCACCTCTGGAAGAATGTACTGTTTCTTCATTCACTGCTGACGCTGAGCCCATGACCCAACCTGTCATACCGGCGCCAACCCAGGCACTTCTGGACAAAATGATATCCCCCGACCTCTTACCGTCCCAAAGTGAAGCACTCCGTGGTGTCCTATTTTCGTACCTTGATGTATTTGATGTTGAGAACACTCCATTAGGCCGTACACAAGTCGTGGCCCACCGCATCGACACTGGAGACGCCAGCCCCCTTCACAAGCACCCTTACCGAGTGTCTCACTCTGAGCGCCAAGTCATCCAAAAGGAGGTTGATAAAATGCTAGATAAAGATGTGATCGAGCCTTCTGCTAGCCCCTGGGCATCCCCTGTAGTGCTTGTGAAAAAGAAGGACAACAGCTGGCGGTTTTGCGTGGATTATCGCCATCTCAATCGGGTAACGAAGAAGGATGTGTATCCTCTTCCCCGAATTGATGATGCGCTCGACTGCCTCCATGGTGCCAAATATTTCTCGTCGCTAGACCTCCGCTCGGGATACTGGCAAATTGCCGTCGATGAGCGCGACCGCGAGAAGACCGCATTCATCACACCCGACGGCCTCTACCAATTTAAGGTTATGCCTTTTGGTTTGTGTAATGCTCCTGCAACTTTTGAACGCATGATGGACACTCTTCTACGTGGTCTGAAATGGTCAACCTGTCTTTGTTATCTGGATGACGTAATCGTTTTCTCGCCCAGCTTTGACAGCCACCTCCCTCGTCTGTCGGCCATTCTCGACATATTTCGGCGTTCTGGCCTCCAGCTCAATTCATCTAAGTGTACCTTTGGGCGCCGCCAGATCAAATTACTTGGACACCTAGTCGACGCTACTGGCGTACAACCAGACCCTGACAAGGTCCGCGCCGTCCGCGACTTCCCGGTTCCACGGTCCACGCAAGAAGTACGCAGCTTTCTTGGGCTCTGCTCTTACTTTCGCCGCTTTGTTCTCAACTTTGCGGACATTGCTCGACCCCTCATGGACCTACTCAAAAAGGATGCGGCCTTTTCTTGGGGCGCGGAAGAAGCGACCTCATTTGCGTCGTTGATTTCTGCCCTCACTTCACCACCTGTGCTGGCTCATTTTGACCCGGCTGCTAGAACAGAACTTCGCACCGACGCAAGTGGCCATGGCATTGGTGCTATCCTCGCCCAAACACAGAACGAAGTCAACCGTGTGATCGCGTATGCTAGTCGTCTTCTGTCACCGTCGGAGAAGAATTACACCATTACTGAGCGGGAGTGCCTAGCTCTCGTCTGGGCTGTCGCGAAATTCCGTCCGTACCTATATGGACGGCCGTTCGTGGTCATAACAGACCACCATGCGCTCTGCTGGCTCTCGACACTTAAAGACCCCACAGGAAGGCTCGGCCGTTGGGCATTACGGTTACAGGAGTACACGTTCTCGGTAGTGTACAAATCTGGCAAGTTACACAACGACGCCGACTGCCTCTCCCGCCATCCCGTTGAACCACCCGACTCCACTGAAACAGACTCCGACACCTGTGTCTTGGCGATAACAGACTTCATCCATGTGGCCAACGAACAACGTAGAGATCCATCGTTGCTCTCTATTATTGACCGTCTGCAATCCGGCGCCATCGACCCTTCACTCAACATGTTCTTGCTTCAGGATAACGTTCTTTACCGCCGCAACATGCACCCCGACGGCGCAGAACTCCTGCTCGTTGTCCCGCATCATCTGCGCAGGGACGTCCTCGTCCAGTTTCATGACGCCCCCACTTCCGGGCACTTAGGCGTCTCGAGAACTTATGATCGCATACGACGACGGTTTTTCTGGAAGGGCCTTTATCGGTCCGTTCGCCGCTACGTAACATCTTGTGACCTGTGTCAGCGTCGCAAGAAACCTGCGACCCAACCTGCTGGTCTACTTCAGCCAATTGACGTTCCAACCGAGCCGTTTTATCGAGTGGGCCTGGACTTGCTCGGTCCCTTTCCAATTTCCACGAAAGGCAACAAATGGATTGCAGTCGCTACGGAGTATACCACTCGATATGCAATTACTCGAGCGTTGCCAACCAGCTGCGCCACAGACGTAGCCGACTTCCTACTGTATGACGTCATCCTCCAACATGGTGCTCCACGTCACCTGCTCACAGATCGCGGTCGCTGCTTCCTCTCTCGTGTGGTTGACGATCTACTTCGATCATGTGCTACTCACCACAACTTCACGACCTCATATCACCCTCAAACCAATGGACTCACCGAACGCCTAAACCGTACACTGACCGACATGCTTTCCATGTACGTTTACGATGACCACCACGATTGGGACGTTGCGCTTCCGTTCGTCACATTTGCATACAACTCATCGTGTCATGAAACTGCCGGCTACTCACCCTTCTATCTTCTCTTTGGACGTCATCCCTTACTACCCTTTGACACCTTGCTGCCTTCTGATCCGGCCTCTACGTCCACGACTTCCTATGCGCAAGATGCCATCACGCGTGCACTCGTCGCGCGCACAGTCGCCCGCGCTCGACTTTCGTCATCGCAGACCGCACAGAAGGCCACTTACGATCGTCGACACCGGGATACTGATTTTCCACCGGGCTCTCTCGTCCTCCTCTGGCTCCCATCTCGTCGTGTCGGCCTTTGTGAAAAGTTAATGTCGAGGTACGTCGGGCCCTACCGCGTGCTGCACCAGGTGACTCCTGTCACCTATGAGATATCTCCCATGGCATCCACCTCATCTACTGCCGCCCCACGAAGTGACATCGTACATGTTTCCCGCCTCAAACACTACAACTGTGATAACCCATTTTGACCACAACAAGCACCGGGACGGTGCTTCATCGGCCGGGGATAATGTCACGAGCCATGGCGAAGACAAAGACGTTGTAGTGGGGCTGGGTTAGAGGCTCTTCTGTCAGACTGAAACCTGCTGGAACCTGTGCGCTCTGTGCGCTCTGTGCAGTCTTGACTAGACAAGTGCTAGCCGTTTACTGGTAATTAAATACTCCCCGTAACAATATAGATGACGATTATTGTTTTGGGGACATCAGCCTCAAAGGGTTACTTAATTATTGCGATAGCAAATACATGGACACTCCAGGCGCATTTCTGCCGTCGCCGTCACCGTGAGGTTCCATATAAAGTCCACTGACGATAAAATCGTCGCCGCATGCCGTATTCTGCATCTGCGAGTGAAAGCAGGCGAGGGTGAGCCGGCGATCGCGGCTCAATCTCGCACACGCAAGGCGGGAAGGAAGCGCACCGTCTTCCAGTCACACGCAAGGCTCCGGGGGAGGGTAGGGGAGGGGGGAGGGCGTTCTACGCTGCGCGCGCCCGCCCGAGCGGCTGTATCTTGAAAGCCATCTGCGGCGGGGGAACAGTCCACTCTGCGCCGTGTTTTTGCGGCTGAGTTTGCGTTGATGCGAGCGGCGGCACGAAGGTCAATTCGCTCGGTGCAGCTGCCGCGCCTACTCACTCCAGCGTTTTGACAGCGAGTGTCTGCGGTCATCGAGTGAGATGCGTTCATGTTTGCTTGTACGCGCGTGACACCATGTTTGTTAATTCAGTTAGTATGGATATGTTTACAAGTTTATACGGCCGATGAAACTAATATAGTATATAACTACAGTAAAACCAGGATATAACGAAATTGACAAATTCCCGAAAAACTTCGTTATAGAGAGCATTTCGTTAAATGCAGGTTCGGCACGAAAATTCGGAAAAGAAACGCTTACTGTATTTACTCGATTCTAACGCGTCCTCGATTGTAACGTTCACCCGTTTTCCGTGACCAAAAGAGAGCAAAAAAAAATCATTTACAGTACCGCGCACCTCATGCTTTCATACAGAAATACAACCATCCCTCAAGATTTACTCCCAATACACTAAAGTTGCAATGAACAAAAAAGTCCCAGTTCCCCCCAAAAGGCGAAGCATCGATTGTGACAGCAAATCAGCGGACAGTTATACGAAGTAAGGATAGTAGTTTTATCGGCCGTATAAACTTGTAAACATTCGCTGTTTAATTAAATTGGTAGACTAATGTCTAAGCACACGTACTGGTTGCGTAGACGCGTGTCGTTTCGAACAAGCTCGAGGCGTCGGAAACGAAGAGCGAGTGACAAGATGGCGTCGTAGCATCGTGTAGTGTCACCTAGTGTCAGGTTAGTGAAGTGAAGCGCAGATACTTGCGCAGTAACCAAAGAGTGGCGCTGCCAGCGCGTTGAAAACAGGGATGCAGACGAAATCAGCACTGGGAACATACAGAACTTTCAAGCAAGAAATTGCCAAAGAAAATATGTACGATAATTCTAGGGGAAGCTCTTTGTTGTTTGAAGCCAGGACGGGAGTATTGCGCACTAAGATGTACCGAGTCAAGTACCAAGGTATAGACAGGTTGTGCTGTGCGTGTGGAGAAGAAGAGGAAACGGCTGAACACCTCATACTTTTCTGTAAAGGGCTTAACCCTACAGTGCAAAGCAACGGGGCTGATTTTTTCAAAGCATTGGGGTTTAGGGACAGTGAAGGCAAAATAGACTTTAAGCGGGTAGAAATAACCAAACAGAGGTTATCTGATTGGTGCATAAAATCAAGGGAGGGGTGAAATTTCACCCACCACAAAGTACGATATGTTGATAGTCATGGCTAGGTGGCGTATGCCACCGCCCGATTTAAAGGGTTCAGCCTCATCCATCCATCCATCCAAAAAAAAAAAACGTTTTTTTTTTCCTTCGGCAACATCAACTGGAGAACGATAGTGCCGGCTTGGCGGGCTAGGCTAGCTGCAGCAAGCGGCGGGATCAGGTTTGAATGAAGGGAGGGGGAAAGGTCACGCCCGCGGCGGCAGGATCGCCGGGTCGAGGGATGCAGGCCCGCTTCGCGCACGCTCGCCCGCACGCACTCGTGCGGTCGCTCTCGCCTCGCAGTCGCCGTAAATTCGAGCCCGCCAAGCTCGACGCCGCCGCTTCGCATACCGTCGCGGCGGAGAAGGTGCTTCTGGTTGCTGCTCGCGCAAAAATGACGAAATTTGGGTCGAAATCTCTAGGTTGTCGGCGGGGAAAATTCGTTATTTCGAGGGGGTTTCCCGCTGCCATTTCGTTACGTAGAGGTCTCAAATACATGTGCTTCTATGGAGTAACGGCGGAGAATAGAAAACTTCCTTATATCGAGGAATTCGTTATGGAGGTTCTTTATAAGCAGGTTTAACTGTATGGCTGTCCACTAATTTGCTATGTCAAATCGATGCTTCGCCTTTCGGGCGAAATTGCGACTTTCTTTTTTTTTTGTGTACACTCATAAAAAATTTTGCACCCTATGGAGCTAATCTTGTCCCACGAAAGTAATCGTCATCTGTCTTGCGAGCCCGGTGCTTTCAAGTCACGAACGGTATGCGCGTTATCATGCAGCGTGACATAGCATTCTCGACAAGAGATTAGCGAGCGCTGAGTCGGCTGAGTTTTCAAGAAAGGAAACGCAAGCGAGGTAGATGACGATTATCGTTGTCGAACAAGTACGTTAAGCCTCAAAGGGTGCAAACATTTTTAAGAGTGTACTGCTTGTGAACAAACTGCACTCCAAAGGGCGTAAACGTTTTTATAAATGCACACAGGAGTACCGAAACCGAAACTACTTAGAGCATTTGCTTGCCATCATTTTTACTATACGCCATAACTATAACTACAACGTACAAGAAATTCAAGATTTATAGTTATTTAGTTTCAAATAAGCTAAGAAAAGTAGAATTGCTACTAAATTTTGTGTTTTTTTATTAGTAGCTGTTTTTTACTGCCACCTAGCGAAATTCTAGGTGTATGCGCATGAATCCCGCTAGCACTGTCCCTATTGCGTCCACCATCGTTACCCGAGTGCTTGTGTGTTATGTTCGGGTGCGTGTGATTGTGCGTGTGTGCAAAGCTATATTCCCTGCCATATTTCGTCGCTCTAGTATCGAGCGTTGCTTCACAGATCGCCCATCGTCCGTGTGGCACCATGAATTTCGGAAAGCTGCTCAACGTCGCCGAGAAAAACCGCTCGGCTTCCGCGGTCGAGGTGAGACCCGTCGCCTCCTTGGGCTGTGCTGCCTGCTGTTTCAATGTAGGACGGCTGCCTCTTTCCGACGTTGACGCTTCTTGTGTGCGTTCCCACTCTGCGAGGAGGGCTGCTACGTGGTTCGTCGGTAGCGGAGCAGTGCATCTCGATTCTGCTCGAACCCCGGGTCTCCATTTCTCTCGGAGATCGGAGTCGGGCGAAGCGCTTCTGCGGAAATCCACCCGGAGCGACAGCGGGGTGCCCGAACCGCGAGAAACGGGAACACGTTGCACCGAGTCGCATGCGGATATTGTGCGACACATTGGTCGCAACTCAATCGGGAGGCCGTGAAAACGACGCACGACCCCGAAATGCGGCGCATCCTCGCCGTGGGTTAGCTTCTACGCAGCTCGCCCTGTCAGCTGTTGGTTCGCTTTCTTTTCCTCCTCTCGACCCCGACAACGTGCAACACGGATACCTGCGTGCGAGAGGCGCTCGTGCTGTTGCCGTCCCGAGCGCTTCTGCTGTTCGAAGTCGATTGTCGTGTTTTATGTGTGTGTTCGTGCGGCTGCCGTCCCGATATCGCAAGAGCGGGTGCGAAAATGCGCGGCGGCAACGGACTGCGGCCACGACGACAGTATCGAACGTGCTCGTTCGTATGCTGGCGCCCTTCGGCTCGCGAGTTTCTCTGTCGGAAGCGCGAATGTTGTTGGCCAGAGCGCAACAGAAACCAACTTGCAACGGAAGCCGCACGGTTATCTGATCATTTGCACCCCCCCCCCCCCTTTAGCCCGATCAACGTCGTCGCCGTTATGCACTTTCGATCCGTGATTTTGTAGTACGGCTTCATTTGGTGGTAAACATTAGCTGTGCTAGCGAATGTTTGACACCCAATGAAAGCATGTTCGCACATTTCTGGCTGAACTGCATCGCTTTTTCGCGCTTGAGAATGCGACATTTCGGAGGAGTAAAAAACAGTTAAATAGGGCAGAGGCTTATGATCTGTAGGGCAAACGGTTTACATCCCAATAAATTCTGTTTCAGTGTGAAAAAGTAAGCAATATCTATGCACAGTTAAACTTTCATTGAAGATCTTATGCTTACAGCCACTTAGTTCGCGTTCAGGTTTTATTGCGACATATTTTTTTGTCCACATAGTTCATTAGAACATTTGGCTTGTTGGCTTGCTTGGTTTGTCCAGGAAATGAAAAAAAGAAATGTAGTAAGGCACATCTTGCCTTTGAAGATGCAGCAGAGACATGGACTGGTTTCCCAACCTGTTGATAACTAAAAAGTGTGGACAAACCACGAGAAACACAATGACACGTGTTTTCGGAACAATGTGCAACAAAAATTTCAATCTTGCTGCAACATTTTAGGAAAAACAAAACAGCAGCAGGTGAAAATTCTTTTAAAGTTAGAATGAAATGGTGGGTCACTGTACTTAGTGCTTCAGTTCAGAATTTAACTTCCACTTCTTAAAAATTATGCTGTAGGAAAAAGTTTTTTTTAAGGAAACTCTATGTGGCACTTGCACACACAGGAAATTGCGTGATAATCATTGAATAACTTATTAGTTTCTTTGATTGACTTTAATTAATTTGGGATGAATGTTTCTGTAGAATTTATGTCAGTCATGTATGCTTAGCATGAAAGATCAGCACCAGTTTCAAGATAGCCCCAATATTTGCCTTGAAATGTGTAGGTAGTTCTACAGTATTGTCCAGCGCTGCATCAGGAAAGTCTGGATGTACAGTTCTCTTGAAAGTGGTGCTAGTCTGTAAAAGACTACCTTGAATGCTGATCAGCTTGTGTTTTGCAGCAGCAAAGTGTGCTCTAAGATAATTAAACAGTAGAAAAAATTAGAGAATTAGCCACTCATTAATCATCTCTCAATATATGATACCCACTGCCTTGGACAATATGTTACAAAAAATGCAGCCTCTTTATATGTACTGAACAGTTTTTGATAATTACTAAAACAGCTTGCTGAAATATTTCGTACTTGTGCTTAAATTTGGTGGCCAGCTATGATGGCCTTTGCAGACTAAATTCAGTGTCATTCAGACTCCAGTTTCTCATAGAGGTGGCATTTTGTGCTGTGTGGCATCCACTTATGCATGACATCTAGTAACTAATGAACGAGAAGAAAGGGAACCGAGGGGCCCGACATTTATTATCATATCATAAGAAGCCAACAAGCAATGACACCAAGGACAACGTAGGGGAAATTACTTGTACTTACTAATTGAATTAAAGAAATGATAAATTAATGGAGATGAAAACGGATGAAAAAACAACTGTCCGCAGGTGGGGAACGAACCCACGTCTTCGCATTACGCGTGCGATGCTCTCATCATTGAGCTACCGCGGAGCCGTTTTCCCATCCACTTTCTGTGGTATTTATGGTTTTTTTTTTTTTACAACTAGAACTAACCCTGGCAGTGTTAGCCAGCGCCACCACTCACAAACCTAGGGGCGGATGTGGAACATCCTTTCTGCCGCAGGCGTCACGAGCACCCAAAAAGATCACGTGCTCGTGACGCCTGCGGTAGAAAGGATGTTCCACATCCGCCCCTAGGTTTGTGAGTGGTGGCGCTGGCTAACACTGCCAGGGTTAGTTCTAGTTGTAAAAAAAAAAAAAAAACCATAAATACCACAGAAAGTGGATGGGAAAACGGCTCCGCGGTAGCTCAATGATGAGAGCATCGCACGCGTAATGCGAAGACGTGGGTTCGTTCCCCACCTGCGGACAGTTGTTTTTTCATCCGTTTTCATCTCCATTAATTTATCATTTCTTTAATTCAATTAGTAAGTACAAGTAATTTCCCCTACGTTGTCCTTGGTGTTGTCATTGTTTGTTGGCTTCTTATGATCTGGTAACTAAAACACGCTGTTCAGTACATGATGTTAAAGTCGCACTTCATCATAAGAGCATTTCCAGACCATTGTGGGATTCTTTCGAGGTATTGAGGCCTAAATCAGAAGTTTCCATTCCCCCTTGCCCCTGTCTTTTGCAAAATATCCTTAGAAGAAATGCAAGTCCCACCTTCCTGACCACAGGGCAGATGTGGCTAGGTGGATAGGCTCATAATGGCCTCACTGTGCAGTTTTTTATACAAGGTATCCAACACACCAGCAGTTATTAATATCTACCTTTCAAGGATAATCAAATTGCAGAATCTGTGCCTCCGTTGAACCACAGTCAAGTTCTCATGGCAGAAAACTATGTTATTTCTGTTAGCAAGATTAAGCTAGTCTGGCAAGGTCCACCAATTATAGAAGCAGCACAGTTCGAAGACGCCAAGGACGAACTTAGGCACCGATCGATGGCACTGTGGCACCATGAAACTCATAGCCATCGTCACCACCAGTGCTTCAATTATTGCTTTTACAATTGTAGTTTAATACCATAGTTCTCACCATACCATTCGCAGCCCTTTACTGTGTGTGATGAGCCTGCATCTCGCACCAAATCTTTCCAGATCTTTTTTGGTAGTGATGGCCACTGACTATGAAGTCTTTCAACTCAGCATGAGGTCACAAATTCAATGTTTGGTCACTGTGGCCACCTTTCAATGGAGACATAAGGCAGAGATGCTCACGAGCTGAGATTTCTGTGAATGCGAAGAGCATGAGCTGATCAAAAGGAATGTGAATTCCTCTGCTACAGTGTGTCTCACAGCCTCACAGCCATAGCGTAGTATTGGGATGTTAAACTCCGTCAATGTGGTCAGTTTAATTTGAGACTTCGACTCATCGCAGCCATATTTCCTCCTTTCTGATATTTTGCCTACAGCTGTTTCGCTGTGGAATTTAGCAATAGTAACATTCTCTTATGACTGCTGCAGTAAAAAAATGAATCATTTCAGTTGACATGCTGCAGAAATGATTGAGCATGTGGCTGTTCATTCAACAGAACATGCATCGTGCTTTCAAGCATGTGGGACGCGTCTGTGCCTTCTCTTATCCCTCAAACACCAGAAATGTTTCTGGATTCTTTTAGGCTTCAGTTTGCTCATCTGCAAACACATTAGGTCAGAGCCTTGCAAGACATAACATAAAAGATGATGCAAGAACAAATCAAACAATGGCATTGTGCAATTCAAGAGTTGAAACCTGAATGAGTTGAAGCTAAGGCTTTCACCATGTTGTGAAGATGACTATCTGAAACAATTGAAAGAGATAATTTTTATCCATTATCTAAATATATGTGCAACCACAAAGGTTTATGGCACACAGGATTCGTGAAAAAAAGTTCGTGCGCAGAGCCTGGGCACACATTCCTGAATTTAAAGTTTCAGCATGTAGCAGCCTTTGTGACCTACACAGTAATTCAATAATTTGGAAGTGCCATGGCTTGAATAAGCAGAAACTCATTTTTGTGGCCAACTGTACACATGCAGTTTGCGAGTCTCTTAGACATTGAAATTTTATGTTTACTGACTGGTAATGGGGGGGTCTGTGATGACTCGCTAAAATTGTGCCTATTTCACTGTGACCCACGGAAAGGTACAAGTTACTATGAAGGCAACAAGGCATTGAAACGGTCTGTATGGGTAGGGGCTCTAACCACGGGAAAATATGAGTTGTGAGCCCAACTCTATTTCTTGCTATTTACGATAGCTGTTCAAGAACAACCGAACAGTTGTTTATGCTGTTGCTCTGACAGGTGGTTCAGGCAATGAAGCTGGACAATGGCTCCTTGAATCTTCGCTTCTTGCCTTTCGTAACACCTGTGCACGGTTGCAGGAGCAGCCGCCTTTTCGATTTGTCAGCTGTAGACACCGAGCAACTTGCTCTTCTTGCGAGCTACACAGTCTTCGTGGTTGTGCAAGCTTTATGGACGTTGCAAAAGTAATGCCTATGTGCTATGAGATTGTGCGGTTAACAGAAACACCCACTGTGCTGGCTTACTGACTATGGCATTAGGCTGCCGAGGTCGCAGGTTTGATTTTTGCCCCTGGCAACCACGTTGAAACTACTGCAGAATGTAAAGATGGGGGGGGGGCTCATGTTCCATGCTTTGAGTGCATGTGAAGAAACACCATGTGGTCAAAATTAAACTGGAATGCTCCACTGACGTCATCTCTCGTAGCCCTAGTGCTGTTTTGGGACATCAGTGGTTTACAGAAGCACGAAAAAAAGGTTGCATTTTGCAGTTACTCTACACCGTGCTCTAAATTGACCTTGATATGCATAAAGTGATTTCTGAAAACTGGCTTACACTGCTCAGAGCTGGTCAATGATTCTACCTTTTAGCACATCACAGTCACGTGACACCTGATTTTTAAATGATGCTGCAAAAGGCCTTTATGTACCTTGCCTTGCAGCCAAGGTGATAAAATTATGCGGAGGTTGGCATTTTTATGTCCAGTGTAACACTAAAAACTTCTCTATCTTGCAATAAGTTTTGACTGATTTATCCCTCACTATCTGGTTTTTACCTTCAATAAGTATGCAGTTACTGATTGACATTAAAGGCATATCCTTGCCTCCATCTGCTCTTTCTAGTTAACTTTATTTGATTCTGTGCCAATGTCGAACGAATGCAAGTTCACTATATTAAAGAAAGGTGCAGCTGTTTTTCATGGATTCTTTCCGTAATGGCGGATTCTTTCCGTAACACCAATAGTGACCTTTACGGGTCACTATTGGTGTTGAATGCAACACTGTATATATGTGCACATCTGGTCTTTCTACATGTGCAGCCAAATGGTCCTGGATTCTGACACTCCCTTAGTATGGCACTTACCTTAGTCCTTAATTAACCCCGTGCATGAAAATGTGCAGAGTCTCAAAAAGTACCGCTACCAAGGATCTTGAAGTAAAAAATGTGGGGACTACTGATTGAGAACAGAATGCTGCGCATACTTTTTAAAGAGGATCAGTTTAACGTGAGTTGAACATGTTCGGTTTACATGTGAGAGAAGGTAGAGCTTTATGTGTCGCAGCGCTGTTCATGATTTAGTCCAGTATAGTATACAGTATGCACATTTCAATGTTAAATGACGAAATTGCTTGCACTCCGTCGATACCAAAAATCAAGTGATGGACACACTCAATTCAATTTGTGTGGGCTTCACTGTGCAACATTTGATGCAAACATGAGTCTTGTGGTGGTAGCTAGCCTTTTCTGGGGTGCCCTTGTGGTCTTTCTGCCTTTGCTTGACCAAAGTAATAATATAAAAAACAGAGATACCTCGGACTATTATTTCAATCCGATAGCCAGAAAGTTGCGACTATAAATCTCAATTGACATGGCCGTGTTTCATTGCAAGCAGCATGCAAAAGCGTGCACTGGGATTTCAACATATCCCAGGTGATCACAGTGAATGGAGCTTCTTCACTTTGATATCCTTCATAGCCAAGTGCTTGCACTGTTTGGGCTAAATTTGTTGACAATGCTCCATTTTGATTTTCGTGTGCAGAAGTCTGTGAAGCGGTACAGCACAGAGGTGGCACCAGCCAAGAAGGCGCCACGCAGCAATGTCCAGTCGGCCGCCATCAGGGCATTCCTTCAGCGGAAGGAAGAAGAGGAGCGCAGAAGACGTGAGTGGACAGCATCTATTGGTCTGAGAATCAGTGTGTGAAGATTGTTAGCCCCAGGGATGAACCTAATCGACAACCCCAAGCAGGTTCCAAGGGTCCTACAAAAGCAGCTAAGAAACATGGCATCACGAAGGTGATACGGTGCAACTGTAGGTTCAGTGTAGTCAGATAAAAGGGCTATCTCAGTTGTTTGGCATGTGCGAGGAAGTTTGAGGGTGTCATTAAAGCCCAAATGGAGGAAACTACTCTGGCACGAGCTTACCGAAAGGAAAAGTTAATACATTTGCGCGACTTCCCTGAAATTTTTTGCTGAAGGTTACCTTTCAGAGTGGTGAATTGCAAAGAGCAAGTATAGCACACTGATCTGTACCAATCGTCACAGTGCCCCTTTGTTTGAAAAAAGTATGAGACTTATCTACACTTTGGCCTTTTTAATCTGGAAAATAGCGCAAACCAGTGCAAAAGTTGGAGTATAAAATTTAACATGGCTATTCAAATAGGAATAAAAAAAATTATAACTTCTGGTTATTAGCAGCAAATTTGTTAAAGTCCCAATGCATCGAAGAAGTATACATTTGTGGCCACTTGTACTTGGAGCAGAGGTCTGATTATAATGATGATTATAATGATAATGATATGAAAGGCAAACATTTGAGGGGGGTAGAGAAACACCTTAATATTCTATAAGCAGCTCCCTGTGATGTGACAGGCTGCGGAAGTGATTGGAGAAGGCTAGTTAATTGTTGATCTTTACTAAGAACTGTGTCACATCTGAGGGCAAAAGATAATTAAAGCGACCAACGTTTGTAAGCTTTTACTTTGGTAAATAATGGAACCAGATTTATGGAAAGACCATGACATTTGGGACCTCATACAATGTCGTCACTGCTGCTTTGATTTTGGCATAAGAGGTGTTGAGCGAGTAGTGTGGCCCTTGTTGCAGTTTCCTCTGCTAAGAAATTTGTTTTTGCTGAAGAACGGCTGCAAGGGTCCTGATGCAGCAATCTAGTTTGACTTGGCAGTTTTCTGTAGTGTTCCTTTAGCATTGGCTGTGAGTGCCACTGACTGGATGTTCTTGTTTTGTGCAGAGATTGAGGAACAGAAGAAAAAGGAGAAGCTTCTTGAGCTGCGGGCTCAGAATTCCAAGTCTAACAAGCGTGCCAAGGTGAGTGAGTGGGTTGGAACATGCAGGGGTGGCATTCTGTCGTTCGCTTTTGGGGGTGGAATTGCAAGATATCGAGTGATTAGCACCAGAGGTATTGGCGCCTACGGGCAATAGCATTCCTGGCACAGTGCTGAGTGCCAGAAAGCTGTTGCCCGTAGGTGCTGGCACCTCTGGTAGCAGCCATGAAAGTGATTGTAGTGCCAAAAGCGAACAAGCAAGAATAGCACCTCAGGGTGTTGGAACACGCAGTGCAGGTCTAAAAAGCTAAGTGCCAGAAGTTATGTCCTGCTAGAAGCTAATTCCTTGAAGCTGATTCCTATAGGCTAAACGTTGATGCTGTCAAGGTGACTTGCACAAAAACTCAGTCTGATTTTCACGTGAATGTTTGAGTAACTGCAAAACACTATGTATGCCCATGAAAGCTACACACCTGCAAACAAAACGGTCCACAGCTTATATCTGAATAATTTTTTTTTTCTTTCTTCTATTTTATGGCAATGTTTACTTGAAAAGGAAAGATGAAAAACTCTCTAAGGCCAATTCATGTGAAGGGCCACCAAATTTTACAATGGTTGTGCCAGTACACACAATGCCTGCTACATCTGTGATGACTGTGGGTTGCACATGTGATCAGTCGGTCTAGCTTTTACACAGTGTAGTGTACTGTAACTTCTGCTCCGTGCAGCTGGTGGTGCTACTCAAGTTGTGCCGATCAATCGAATTCTTGGAGATACGTATTCATAGGAAGTTCAATACGAGTGCACGGCATGCAACGTGGAAGAACTTTATTTTTGCGATGTGAAGGCAAATTATAATAGCGCTCCTAGTGGGGCATCTGTGAATGCACTGTGACCAAATCAAGGAAAGCAGAAAGATGCAGGAACAGGTAATCTAACAGTCTCACATGCCTGCATGTGTTCATAGTGTTCACCATTTATTTCAACTTCCAGTGGTTGGCATAGTTTTATTGCAGTTAAACAGCAGTATGCACGTAGAACGCGTGACAAGTAGCACAAACCACATGTTCGATAACCCGCATTGGAATCTTTCCACTGTGCGAGATTCCCTTGAGTTAACGATCTACAAAAGTCTTCTGCACGCTAAATTAGAGCATGCATGCATCATGTGGAATGCATAGTCGGACCACCCTCATCACCTTGGAAGCCATTTAGAATCGCGCTGCGCATTTCATAAAATTATTCCTATTGTTCCAGTGTCATGTTCATGAGGAAAACCATAAACTTACCTGACCTTTCACTCTGCCACAAATGCTCTTGCGTGAATATTTTTTGTAAAATCTACCATTACAACTGTGTTTTGAAGGATGCTGTTTTTCAACCCCAACCCTGGCAACAAGTGATCACTATTATAAGGTAGGCTTGCCATCTTCTTGAACAAATTTGTATAATGATTCCTTTGTCCCAAGATTAAAAGCATTGAACAGAACCACCTGACCGCATCCATTGCTGTCATTACTGACGCTAAACAACTGAATACAACTTTGCCAAATGCCCCGTAAACATTTTTTTACTAGTGTTGTTGGCTGCACACGTTTTGCAAGCTTCTCCCACTCGTTTCTATGGTGCCTTTGGGCCCTGAAAGTATATTCAATAAATAAGTTAACAAATAAATAAATAGTCTAGGCACAATGTACACACTTGGGCTAGTTGGTGATAGGACATTCAGAAGGAAACAAGATGTGCCAATGCTTACAGAAAGTTAAAGCTTTCCTCTGACTTCTGAAAGATGTATGTACTGTACTCAAGGAATAAAGCGCGGAAGCGAAACCTTAAGATTGAGCACCTTATATTAAGAATTACTTGAGATTGCTGTGTCATGTTACTGTGAATCTGCTCACTAAACGCAATGTGGACTGATGTAAGTGTACGAGCCGAAATTACGTCGATGTCACACGAACTCCAGATGGTGGAAACAAAAGTATGCGTGTTAGCTCTCAATTGACGTGTTTCATTCCTTGAGTGTAGTAAGTATGGACACACGTCATAAGAAATTGATCTGTTTTGTTCAGTGCTACTGATGGTTCACATTACTCATGTGTCGTACATGGGTATATATTTTCATGAAATCAGAGCAAAGCTTTAGTTGGAAATAGCGCCACGTTTTCTTTTATTCTGTACGTTCTGGTTCTTGCATGCTAAAAATGAAGTCAAACTGCAGTGCCGGATCAAACTGCCTGGGACCTCTGGCATTCGTTTCATTCTTTTGAAAAGCAGAAAATGATCCTCAGAGACATCATTAGCGACATCTGTAATTGAAGCTTGCGGAGTGGTAAATTCAAACTCGTTTGTATTAAACATGCAGAAAAAATGGCCATAGCTTTAGCATTAGAGTTTTGTGCAATTTGCCTACTAAAAACGCAGCTAAAGCTTTAAATTTTAAAAGGGAAGTTACAACCTTGCTTTACCAGGAGAGACACTGATTGGTCGTCATGCAAGCATTCCGACGCCATGAATTTCGTCGTCATGCGCACTGGAGCCCACCTTGCTGCACTAGACGGCGGATGCACAGCTTTTCTTTTCTCCCAAGGAGTTGGATGTTGGCAAGGTTTGGTGCATGGACATGGTGCGGGAAATTTGCATACCGCACACATCATGGTGGAATGAAGCATTCTTGTTTTGTTCTTGCTTCCATGGCTGGCGTGGTAATGACCCACTCGTGTGGAAAAGCCAGCTTACAAAGCCGTTCGACACTTCTCATTCGATGGCCTTTGGCGCTTTTCATTTGATTTAGTCATATGTTTTGCTGTGTATTCTTGCTGCAGCTTCATATTGTTTGGAAATTGTGATGTGGAAGGAATAGTTTCACTTAACGAGGCTCAGTACAGTCGGGTTTGACGGTAATACAGTGAGTGGAAGGAAACTCGTGGAATCGACCGTGTTGTGCCCGTTGCAGGTGATGGCCTCGCGCACCAAGGACAACAACTTTGGTCGCATCCGTCTGACGGAGGACGAGGAAGAGGCGCGGCGCAAGCGGGAGGAGGAGCTCCGGCGCAAGATGCTCACCGACAAGGTGGAGCGCATGAAAGCGCGCATCAAGCTCCAGCAGGAAGAGGAGGCCTTGCCGCACAAGCGCAAGCGGAAGCGGCGCAACTCTCAGGGGGAGATCATCAGCGAGCCTGAGGCAAGTACTCACTGGGGGGACAGTGTGAGGGAAAAGGGGGGCGGAATTGACGGCACCTTCGACTTGCCATTTGACTGTGCTCTGGCCAATTTGCACCGTCATGTTAGACAGTACTGCAGCTGTATTTATAGAAAAAGTGCCTTCGTTCTACAAACTGCAGCCAGCTTAGTCCTAGAAGTATGTTTTGTTGGGCTAGTTGAGGGAAACTGACTCTGAAACTAGCATACCTAGCGAAGTTGCACATGTGCCTCAATTTGTGCCTCTCTTTTAATAGCTTAGTCTTTTAATAAAGCTTATCTACAGACCTGTGAAGAATTACTGGAGTGCTCCGAGGTTCACGTGAGGATACCATAAGATTGCCACATGTCTGGTCTTTGACCAACTGGTCAGTTTTTCACTGATGCTGCCTGTTTGACTTTGTGGCTGTCATGCACTTGCTGGTTTTATGATGTTATCTAAATGAATCACTCAAAAACTATGTTGCCGCACCACTCATTGGGTAGAGTGAATTGGAAGGCAGCGTTAAATGAAGGGAAGAAACTTTCAAGCTCTCTAAAGGCTGACGTGCATGGTGCATTTTGCACAGGAATCACAGCTGTCAGCATTCACTGGGCAAAGTTTTTGCCTCCATCTAGCTTGTTTTGGCATCGGTGTCAGCTTATAGATTACTCGGCACAGCCATTCACTGCATGTGGCTGTTGCTTGTAGTGGAAACTTGGCGTGCACTGTGTGAGGCTTATTATTGCCCGCAGAAAATGTCTCGTGTGGTTTAACCCTACGGAGCCTAGCGTACAATTTCATTTCATTTATTTCTTCTTAAAGGCCCGAGGGCATCATATAAGGGTAGGCTTGAGTTCATGTTTTCACTGCTCACAAGAACACAACACAAATGAGAAAAGTAAAAAGGGAAAAGAAAAAGTGGTCAGTTATTAACAACAACGGTAGGAAAACACTAATGTACGTAAAGCTAACAGAGTATACATAATTATACATTATAATTTACATTATTTTGCACATAATTTACATTTAATTTTTCTTTTTGCCGAGTTCGATAGTTCAAAATTCTGATTTACGTGTGAAAATACCGAATGCGAAACTTATACAGTTAAACCTGGATATAACGAAATTGACAAATTCCCGAAAAACTTCGTTATAAAGAGGGTTTCGTTATATGCAGGTTCGGCACGAAAATTCGAAAAATAAACGTTTGCCGTATTTACTTGATTCTAATGCGCCCTCAATTGTAACACGCACCCGTTTTCCGTTTTCGTCGAAGCACTCATCCTCGGAATGTCACACCAGGTACCGGATGCGTGGACGCGTGTCGTTTCGCACAAGCGCGAGGCATCGGAAACGAAGAGCGAGCGTCACAATGGCGTCGTAGCATCGTATAGTGTTACAGTAGAACCTCGCTGTTACGTTCCAGGGGGCTGCGTTTTCCTGGCTGTTGCGTCGTTTTCGACCGGTCCCGGCACAGCTCCCATAGAACTCTATGCATTGGTAACCCCGCTGTTGCGTCGCAACTGTGGGACCGTTCCCGCATCATACGTTGCGAACTGCCACCCCACGCCGGCCCGAGCGGCCATTTTGACTTGTCATGTCGCTTGGCTTGGTGGCTTGACAATGGCATTGGCCGCCCAAGATGCCGGAGGCGACAACCATGATGTATTTTCGGTTTCCGCCAGCAAAAGTATGGCCCTTGAGATCCGTATTTGCTATATAAAGATGGTGTCCGTGACGCGTTGTGGCCCTAAAATTGGTTTTGGCTCATAGATATTCCGCATATAAGGGTACGGCCACGCTAGCGGCAAAAAACGCGCGCGTCATGCAGCGAGCGGCAAGTTGCCGCGCGTCAGCGCCTTGCCGCGAGGCCACCGTGGCACGCGCATCTCGCCGCGCGGCGAATGGGCGAGCAACACCGCGAGCGCTCATTGTTTCATGCGAGAGACGACGATCGTCGATTGAAAACCCGGCGCGGACCGGCGGCGTTCCGGTTGTGATGGCTCCGTGACGTCACCCTCGTCGCTCTTGATTGGTTCATCTCGCAGCACTCGGCATTTGCCGCAGAAATGGGTCTCGAACCCATTTCACCCATTTCGCGCGGCACGCCGCAAGACCCCCAATTCCTGCCGCTCTTGCCGCGCTTTTCTGATGCGCGTTTTTGCTGCGTGTTTTTGCCGCTAGCGTGGCCGTACCCTAAAGTCCAAGGGCGATAACACAGTCGCCGCGTGCCGTATGCTGTATGTGCGAGTGAAAACGTGCGAGGGGAGCCGACGACCGCGTCTAAATCTCGCGCACGCAAGAAAAGCAGGGAGGAAGCACGCCTTCTTCCGTTGCACTCGAGGCACTGGTGAGGGAGCGAAGGGGGAGGGATAGCGGGGCGGCACGCGGTCGCACAGGCCGTATCTTGAAAGCGATCTGTGTTGGGGCAGAGTTTAGCAGTGTAGGTGCGTCGGTGGCTCGTAGCTTTCTGCGTGCTGTGTGTTCTCGGCGCTCAGTTTGCGTTGAAGCGATAGACAACAGCACGAAGATCACTTCGCTCGCTTCTTCAGCGGCGCTTCCACACGCCGCCAGCGTTTGACAGCGCATGTCCGCACTCATCGAGTCTGATGTGCCACAGCGTGTACCAGCGCGTCGGCAACATCAGCTGGAAAAGGAGAGAGTGCCGGCTTGGCGGGCTAGGCCAGCTGCGGCAAGCGGCAGGATCAGATTTGAATGAAGGGAGGGGGAAAGGTCACGCCCGCGGCGGCAAGATCGCCGGGTCGAGGGATGCAGGGCCGCCTCGCATACGCACGCACGCACACGTGCGCTCGCTTCGCATTCCATCGTGGGGGAGAAGGTGCTTCCGGTTGCTGCTCGCGCATAAATGACAAAATTTGGGGCGAAATCGCTAGATGGTCAGAGGGGAAAATTCGTTATATCGAGGGGGTCTCCCGTGGCCACTTCGTTACGTAGAGGTCTCAAATACATGTGCTTCTATGGAGTAACAGTGGGGAATCGAAAAACTTCGTTATATGCAGGAATTCATTATATGGAGGTTCGTTATAAGCAGGTTTAACTGTAGTAACATTTAACAGCAAAGCTGTTTTAATTAAACAGTGGAGTTTCGCAACCGTTTACTTGTTGCAGAGGTTGGTGTCAGGGATGCAGCATCACTAAGAGCAAGCACCAGAGCAGTGCAATGCACAGCTGGACAGCGGTGTCAGTAGAACTGGCACAGGGTACAAGAACATGGAACGTATCTAGAGGAAAGCAGAGAAGTACTTAACTTGGATATGGTGAAGTGCTTGAAAAGAGTCGGCTGTAGTGTAGGAATTGCGCTGAATATAGTGAGGCATTTGCAAAGTTATGGGTAGATTTTGGGCAAGCCAGACACCTATGACTTCCGAAAGGTGTCATAGCTTTGCTGACGTACGTGTTGCTTGGATTGACGAGCATCTGCGAAGGGTATTTTGACATGTTGGAGCGAGCTTTCAGGGCCGGTATTTTGTAACGATGCGTTATGCTTTATTCTATACTAGTCTTATAATCCACCGCTCACGGCCGGTTGTTCCCGTTGATAACGTGAGCAGATCGTCGCTCTCACCCACTGACCATGCGCAAAATGCACGTAAAAGGCATTAGCATCGGAAAGGCATCGCTACGAAATACCGGCCCAGTTGTTGATAGCTCAGCAAACCAATCACTCATTACCATACTAAATAACTTTTTTTTACTCAAGTAACATTTCTTTTTGTTCAAGTTTACTTTTCATGGGTAGAAATGAAGGTGGACAAGTTCTCATTTTCCTTGATGTGGAATGGTGATGGGCCTTTGTGGGATTGGTATTATTAGGCTTCTGCGAATATCAATTGTATGGTTTAAAGCGAAGTCTAGGCGAACTGTAATTAGTTTCAAATAATTTCCAAGTGAATAGTTTGAATAATTGTCAAATTGACATTAGAGCCAGATATTATATACAGCCGTTGGGAATGCATAATGTCTTTGAATAATCGAGCAGGTGCAGAAATCAGTAGACGGCTGTAAGCAAATGTCTTTGCCATGCTTTATGGGCTATGAGCTATGTGATGCAATATGATCACCAAAACAAAGCTGTCGATAATACATTTTAAAATTTACCATATTCTCGCACATATCACATGCGCCAAAAATTTTTTAATTTAGCAGTAAAAATCTAGTTGAGGTGGGACTTCATACCTTGAATTTCGCCTCAAGGTGGAGTTTCACGGCAATGCGGCCCGTGATGCCATGAAACCACCTTTAGGGCAAAGTTCTCCACCATCAACATTGCTGATAAAGTGGGGAACAGAGTTCATCTTTGAATAAGTGACGTGGAGGATTCATGCATCTGCGAATGCACACAAAGGTTTGGATGTTGTATTATGCAGCTATTTCCGTAGGTTATGTCCATGCATTTTTAAAGATTTCCGAGGTGTTGTCTTTGGGTGTGCGGCTTATACCTGCAAAAAGACATGTATTCGTTCATTTCGAATAGTGAAATTTGAGCCGAAGTAAGTATCGAATACAGTTACACCTGGATATAATGAAATTGACAAATTCCCGGAAAACTTCATTATAAAGAGGATTTTGTTATATGCAGGTTCGGCACGAAAATTCTAAAAAGAAACGCGCACTGTATTTACTCGATTCTTACCGCTTACCGATGGCATCATAGCGTCGTATAAGGCCTGTTTATAGTCCGACGGTATCGGCGCGCGGGCCAGCGTCGTTTGCGGCCAGTCACGCCGGTTGCGCTGCGCCAGCCGAAACCCCATCTCCTCTATACTCAGACGCGCGCGCCGTCGGCTGTTATCTTAAGAGCATGCGCAGAACGATCCCAAGCCAGTGCGCCGCTTTTGAATGGCTGTCTGCGACCGTCGGCAAAGCGGCGTGGGCGCCTTTATTTCTTCGCTCGAAATGGCATTGTTGGTCGGCGCAGTCGGCGCGACCAATGCGCGAATGGGTCAGAAGCCAATTCGGCGCCGGGCGCGTCGGCAACCGCCGGTTAGGTTGGCTGCGCCGGTGCGCTCGACTATAGAGGAGGTCGTTTTCGCCAACGTGACGTAGCATGTGTCCGCCCGCGTTATGTCGGACTATAAACGGTCCTATAGTGTCACCTAGTGTCAGGTTAGTGAAGTGAAGCGCAGAGACTTGCGCAGTAACCAAAAAGTGGCGCTGCCAGCGCGTTGAAAAAAAAAGAATGTTTTTTTTTCTTCGGCAACATCAACTGGAAAAGGAGAGTGCCGGCTTAGCGGGCTAGGCCAGCTGCAGCAAGCGGCTGGATCAGGTTTGAATGAAGGGAGGGGGAAAGGTCACGCCCGCGGCGGCAAGATCGCCGGGTAGAGGGATGCAGACCCGCCTCGCACACGCACGCACACCTGTGCTCGCTCTCGCCTCGCAGTCGCCATGAATTCGAGCGCGCCAAGCGCGACAACGCCGCTTCGCATTCCGTCGCGGCAGAGAAGGTGCTTCTGGTTGCTGCTCGTGCAAAAATGACAAAATTTGGGGCGAAATCTGTGGGTTGTCGGCGGGGAAAATTCGTTATTTCGAGGGGGTCTCCCGCTGCCACTTTGTTACGAAGAGGTCTCAAATGCTTCTATGGAGTAACGGCAGGGAATAGAAAAACTTCGTTATATCCAGGAATTCGTTATATGGAGGTTCGTTATAAGCAGGTTTAACTGTAGCTTATATTCGGTTGAATATTAGAAAATATCGAACATTTGCACCAACCTAACTGATACCAATTTTGGTTGAGCTGCAGCAGCTACGTTTACATTGTAGTGCCCTGTGTCACTGTTGCACATTGCGAAAAGAGCAACCTGGGCACGGGCAGTATTTCAAGCTGGAGGTTGCTGGTTTTTCCCTGCAGAAGCAGGAACCGCCAGAACGCAAGCCACGCAAGCGCAAGTACGAGCTGTACACGGGCGAGCAATCGGACGAGGAGAAGAAGAAGCCGCCGCCGCCCAAGCCAGCCCCACGGCCCGCCCCCATCGTGGACTACCACACGCTACTCCAGCTGGCCAACGCGAAGCAGCACGAGCCGGTCGTCATCGAGCGACTGGCACCCAACCGTTCTGACGAGTCGCGGCCGCTCACCAAGCAGGAGAAGGAGCGACGCCTCGAGGAGGAGCTGCACCGAAAGGTGCTCACGCATTCAGAGTTATAGAAATACCGACTGCTGGACTGATTACTAACAAGGGCAGAACAAGGAATGTAGCTGAAGCCAACATTTCAGCAAACAGACTTGTCTCCAGGGCAGTTGCTGCCCTTGGCGAAACGGCTTCTGCGACACTCCTTGTTCTGCCACTGTTGATCTCTTCAAGCTGCCATCTTCCTGTGAACTGCTGTCTTGCTTTTGACTGTTAGGCTAGTTGTTCTTGCATTCTAGCTGTGGTAACATAGTGCAAAGTGGCAGACAGACACCAACGCAAAATAGAAGAGGACAAACGCTACTTGGAACTACTACTGGGCCTCGAGCCACCACCGAGCCTGAAGTGAAGTGAGGTGAATGCTCTTTGGACAGTTGGACAGCACACCGAGTGTCAGTTGTAAGCTTACTTAATTTATATTGCGCACAGCCGACACCTCTTTCTAGCTTTAAAAAGCGTAAAACACACGTCTTTTCAAGCTTTAATTGCATGGGCAGCGATAACACGTACATTGTGATCTTCACGCCCAACCCCATAAAAAAAAAAAAAAGGAAGGAAAGCACAGCAGCAATAACAGCTGTGTTGCATGTCGTCTGCCTTGCATCCGCTGCCAAAAATAGTGTACATACTTGCATGATGAGTGCAATTTTTTCTTACAATACCAAAGCAACGTTGGGGGGGGGGGGGGGGGTGCAATTATTATGCGGAGTAAATTTTATGGGGACTTTTTTCAAAACAGCCAAAATTGAAAAATAAGGCGGTAATTATTTTAAAAATGCATTAGATAACTTACTTACCTTTGTAGTAAAAATACACATATACTATTGACAAACTGTAACAGCGTTTTTATTGCAGTTTACTGCACATTGGAACCACCAGACATGTCACCCAGGTTGCTGGCGCACTTCATCCGCATCCTGGTTCCACAACAGCTCGTCCTTGGGAGACGCTTCCGGCCGTCTTTTCGGCATCTGTTGATTTGACAAGCACGCTTTGTGCATCTCTTTCCTCAACCGTCCTGCTCATTGCCATGTCAAAGTGTATCAGCGGCTGATCAGCATTTCTGTTTTGTGAGCAGATAAATTCTGTCCCGAGCCGGCATATAACTCGACTTAGGGGCCTGCACGCGGTAAGAACCAAAGACAAGCAGAAAAGCGAGCAGCAGACGCATGAATTCTATACCACACTGAACTGTGCCCACTACGGCGACCAAGTGCCAGCTGCCCCTTGTTCACTTGGACTCTCTTGCGCGCTGCGCGCGCGCACTCTGCTATTATGTCAGAGTAAAGCTCGTAAAATTCGGAAAGTTGCTGTTGCAGATGGTAGTTGCATTTTTTTTTTTCTTTTTCTCTCGAGTCTGCGAGGTTCCTTTGTGCCGGCACTGGCGGCAAGCATGCAGTAAGAGAAGGCCGAGCGTTATCGCAGTTGCACTTTCCTTCAAGTCCCAAGTTACCGTGATAATGTGCAGCCTGTTCTTACTGCATGCATGCTGCCAGTGTTCTCTCATCATGGCTCTGCCGTCAGCTTCTCAGTCATCAAGCCCGCCGCCCCTGCCGGTGTGCTACCACGGCATGTTTGCCACTAGCATAGATGTGCACCCTACATAAGTTAGCTGTAGAATTTCGTTTGCATGATCTCGACGTTTTTCACGTGGCATTATTAAGTATTTCCATCACAGCAATTGGCATCGAAATGAAGTGTGCTTGCTCTAAACACACTTGCGAGAGTAAAAGATGCTAATCTCTCCAAAAAACTACAATACAGCCGTTAGATTGTGGGACTGCACTGTAGCAAAGTTGGGGGTGTGTTTGTTATGCAAGTGTGTTCATTGCGTGAGTATTACGGTTGTTGGTGTGTGAGGCTGCGGCTGGTGCGGTAACGAACTTACGGAGACGAATAAAATATTAAATGCTCTGCTGTTTGGGTTTTCACTGCCGGTGCAGCATTGTCGAGTCTTATAGTAAGCAAATGTATAATAAAGACAACACGCATAACCCGTGTTGCAAGGTCCCTTTAATGTTTTAGTGAGATACCTTTAGAATGCCCTAAAGCACTCTACTTTTGGAACGGATGCTTTGGCTAGCGCTGGCACTTCAGTCCTTGTTCAGGATTTTATGAACAGAGTTTAAGCTCGCTGAATTTGCATTTTTCTTTTTTTATTGAGTCTCCATCAGCTGGTCCAGGAGACGGCACCAGTAGGTTGAGCCATTTGTGAATTGGCTTTGTGACGCAGGGCGTCAAGTTGCCATCCAAGTTCCCGCCCGCCAAGCGGAAAGATGGGACGGACAAAAAGGCACCAACTCCAGCAGTCAACGGCAAGCGCCCGGCAGTCCCCGACAAGGCACAGAAGTCCGAGCGCGGCGAGCGTCACACGGAGGAGCGGCATAAGCCGGAGCGGGGCGAACGTCACACGGAGGAGCGGCATAAGCTGGAGCGGGGCGAACGTCACACGGAGGAGCGGCAAAAGCCGGAGCGGAGTGAGCGTCACACGGAGGAGCGGCTGAAGTTGGAGCGCAGGGAGCGCCTCATGGAGGAGCGGCAGAAGTCCGAGCGCGAGCGTCTCATGGAGGAGCGGCAACGGCTAATGGAGGAGGAAGAGCGTGAGCTGCAGGAGATGGAGCAGCGACTGGCCGAGCGACGAAAGGAGATCGCCCGCAAGCAGCAAGAGCTTGAGGAGAAGGAGGTGGGTAACATGCGTTTGCTTTTGCAGTTCAGTATAAGAGTTTTATTGGTGCAAGGGCTAGTGCACTGGAACCATCACACTGGGTTGAACTTCTAAGGCGATGGGTTTTAAATTATGTAAGAGAGAGAGGATAAAAGAAATAGAGGCACACCTTCTCTATGTGCTGCGTAGTTGCAAGGTTGCTTGTTTTTTTTTCCATAAACCCCATTCATCTGGTCACTCGTGATGGCCACTGCTGAGGACAGCTTCCCTACACCTTGTGGGCTGTGCGCTATCATCGTGAGCCCACAACCTTTTTATGAGATGGTTGTAGAAAGGGGCTTGTAAAATTGAAGCTCATGTAAAATCGTGTGCAACTTCAGAGAAATAGCAAGCTGTGGCAGTATGGGTAATCTACTGAGCAGAAGAAACCAAAACTGGCACAATTGGAGAATTGAGTCCGCAGCAGAGGCTGCAAATACGAAGCCCACACTTAATCATTCCTGCAGTGATTGAATGATTGCACGGCCAGGTTTCTCTTGAAATCCACGGTTTTGAGTGAGCATATGTGTACTACAGTTGAGCCTCAGCATAAGGAAAGGATGAGGTTAATATTTTTCAATTGTCAAGCTGGGCATTTTCTATGACTAAGTTTCACAACCTGTAACTTTGCTTCTAAAGGCCTAAAACAACGATTCGTAGCTTACAACAGACTTTGAACATTCAGAATCGATCGCGTGTGCTGTATGTTGCTGCGCAAGTTGCTGTCAATTAGCTAATTAGGCCCTAAACAGGGGTGCAGCAGCTGCGCCAATTGCGCCATTTTGATACAATTTCGTATTTTTGCACCGAGCTGCATCAAAACCGCGATATACGTTGAAATTGCGCCACGCTGCTCCAAAACGCCGAACCGGCCACGAAATTTTTCGGTTACGCTAGTTTTAGCGGGAAATAAAGGCCGCGTTGGCAACTTGCAGCTTGACACGCCATTACAGTACCAGTAGTGCAGACGAGATCCAAACTGGAGTGCCCAGACGAGACGTTGGCATGTTTGTTGCTGGGCGCTGAAGAATATCTTCTCTGCTGGTTGCAATGCGGCATGTTGTATGTGCAGTAAAATCTCGCGGAGACGCGGAGTGCACGTTCCTTGCAGTAACGAAAGCAGTTCGCCATTGCCGGTTGACTCAAGATCTTCGCCGTATCTGTGCACGCGGTCACGAGCGGAGCAGGTACGAATACTCCACGGCAAGGGTTCTCAAGCATGTTTGTTCCGGGGAACCCTGCTAAGGTCCATGAAGCGCCAAGGAACTCCCCCCCCCCCCCCCCCCGAATTAACCGAATTAAAATGTCCTAATTAAACTAATGTCAAATTATCTAGAGTATCAAGAAAACAATAAATGAATGCTGAATACGTCAATACGCTTTTATTTACTGAATGAATCAGAAAATCTTGTTTCTATTTTGCACAAAAGCAGTGAGGCAGCTGAAATTCTTGTCATCTCATGACTGATTAGGGGGGGGCTAGCAGCAGGCGAAGGCTTCGCAACATCCTTTGCAGCGCGCGTCTTCATCTGCAGACACGCTTTTCACTACCGCGCGCACATCCGGTTATTTTTTTGCTAGGGAGCTGGTCGCCAACAAATTGTCCGTCCATCGCGCTGAGTCAAAGCGCAACTACTGCTTGCCGCAACCGCTGCTGACGAAACCGCGGCCGTTATCGACACGATCATGGACGGTGACCTTGCAGTTCAGAAGGCCGGCGTCCCCCGCACGCACCAAGTCAAAATGAAACTACCATTTGCTGCAACAAGTATGGACGAATCCGCAGTCGCTATCGACGCGATCATGGATGGCGACTACGCAGTTATGAAGGCACGCAGCCGACGCGCGCACCGAGTCGAAACGAAACTACTGTTTGCCGCAACCGCTACGGACGAGACTGTGGTGGCTATCAACACGATCACAGATGGCGACTACGCACTTATGGAAGCATGCGGCTAGCCGCCAACGCAGTGTTCCGCGCGGCGACTAACGCAACAATAAGGGCATTGAGGGCACAAATAAGCACAAAGCATTCCGGCGTTGCTGTCAGTCACGTATCGCGTACGATTGCCGCTGAGGACCATGGCGATGCAGACTGCGCCACTTTGTTTTTGGACGCTAGCACCGTTTTTGCTCTTTCGCGGCGCGCATTTGTGGTGCTCCGCGCATTATTTTTTTTTTATTCCTCCGACGTATACGTCAGTGCGCACGCTATCGGCACCTACCCTATCTACAAACGGGAGAAATGCGCATGTTGGTAAGTTACGGCCTCCGAGATGCAAGTGCGAAAACTTAGGCGCGCTGCCCGTTTTCGAAGGTTGGGTGGCTACAAGCTGCTTGCGGATTTATTGCGCAGTTCACGCACTGCCGTTACGCGCTGTGATGTGCTTTTTGACACTCGGGCATGGGTAATGGAAGTTCTGTGGAATCGAGCACACCTCTTGTTCGCTGTTTTAGCCACATAATTGGCGAGTGCGGGACCACGGAAAATTTATCAAGCGTGAGAACGAGAAGTCACGGAAGCAAAGGTGCCACGTAATCACTCGTTTCACCCGCCAAAACTACAATCCAATTATGAGGCACACCGTAGCTAAGGGCTCCAGATTAATTTTGACCACTTAGGGTTCCCAATGTACGGGACATAGGCATTTTTGCATTTCGCCCCCATCGAAATGTGGCTGCCGCAGCGAGAATTTGATCCCAAGTCCTCTGGCTTAGCAGTGCAACACCGAAGCCACTAGGCCACTACGGCAAGTGGCCAGAAAGTATGATGGCACAAACCACGGTGCGCCAGGAAATTATTTTGTGGCAATACCAATCCCAACAAGCTTCCCCCCCAAAAAAATTGCTAGCTCTCCCGCAATCGAGAGTAGACGTAAGCATGAAATGGCTACCACATGGCGTCTTTTGCTGCCTGTGGTGTCACCGCCTTCAACCGCTTTTCTTCCAACAGTGCAGCACGCTCTCCGTCTCTCGCTACTTTTTCTTCTTGTCGCGGACCGCTCACAATTCACAGATCGCTGGCGCTCAATAAAGCACATAAGCGCAATAAAGCACTCTGTCTGCCTTTTGAACGTCGCTATTGAAAATGACAAATAAAACTTCAGCATACTAGAAGTTACAGCTTGAATGATATTGTGAACAAACATTAGGAAGAAATCGGAAGCAATATTTTTTGTAACTTGTTTGGCAAGTATCTTGCATATGCTTGACTGGTTGCTTGGATGATCTCATTTTGTTCTCGCAACGATGTATGCTTAACTTTTGACTGGTTGCCCGGATGATCTCGTTTGAGTGCCCGGGTAATGGCTCTGGCTTTTGGCTCAAGGTCACTTGAAGGTCACCGACAACGGGAGCTAAAAGCATTTTATGCTTAATATCAACTGTGACTACAACCTCAGAGGCGACCAACGCATCTGTGTTCCATGTTGATACTGCACGGAGTTACCACAGCCCGGCTGCAGCTGACAAAATGCGCACGTGGGGAAAGGGGTGGGGCTCCTTTTCAGATAATTATTTTCTGATATACAGTAGAACCCCGCTGATACGTTTTTCACGGGACCGTAAAAAAAAAAAACGTAAGAGCCGGGAAACGCAAGAGCCAGGAAACAGGAAAAATTGAGAAATGGGAGTAGTGTTGAACTGCACACAATATTATTTTAATTCTTACGTGCGACAAAAAGTAATTTCGCCCGACAGCCGAAGTATCGATTGCGATGAGCTATACAAAGTAAGAATAGTAGTTTTATCGTCTGTATAAACTTGTAAACATTCGGTTATCAACTAATTAACAAACATGGTGTCAGCGCCCACAGGCAAACATGAACACATCACACTCGATGAGCGCGGACACGCGCAGTTAAGCGCCGCTGCAGAAGCGAGCGAAGTGACCTTGGTGCTGTTGTCTATCGCTTCAACCCAAACTGAGCGCCGAGAACACGCAGCACGCACAAAGCCACGAGCCGCTGACACACCTACACTGCGTAGAATCTGCCCCCACGCAGATCGCTTTCAAGATACGGCCCGCGGGGGATAGCGGGCAGCGTTGTGCTCTGGCATCATACTTGCGCGGGACCGCGCGCCCCGCGCGCGCGTCGCCGCGCAGTATGATGCCAGAGCACAACGCTGCCCGCTATCCCCCCCTCCCCCCCTCGCTGGTGCCTCGCACTTCCTCCCTGCTTTTCTATCGCGCGCGAGACGCGGTCGTCGGCTCCCCTCGCAAGCTTTCACTCGCACATTCAGCATACGGCCGCGCGGCTTCCCTCGCACGCTTTCACTCGCACATACAGCATACGGCGCGCGGCGACGTATGCTGTATGTGCGAGTGAAAGCGTGCGAGGGGAGCCGACGACTGCGTCTCGCGTGCGAAAGAAAGCATACGGTGCGCGGCGACGGCGTTATCGCCCTTGGACTTTATACGGAACATCTATGAGCCAAAACCAATTTTAGGGCCGCAACGCGTCATAGACATCATCTTTAGATAGCAAAAGCGGATATCAAAGGCCATACTTTTGCTGGCGGAAACCGAAAATACGTAATAAATGTCGCCCCCAGCACTTTGGGCGGCCAATGCCATCGTCAAGCAACCAAGCCAAGCGACATGAAAAGTCAAAATGGCCACTCGGGCCGGCGCGGTGTGGCAGTTCGCAACGTATGATGCGGGAACGGTCCCACAGTTGCGACGTAACAGCGGGGTTACCATTGCATTGGGTTCTATGGGAGCTGTGCCGGGACCGGCCGAAAACGACGTAACAGCCGGGAAAACGCAGCGCCCGGGAACGTAACAGCGGGGTTCTACTGTATTTAGGCCCAAATTTATGCGGGTATGGCCCTTACAAAAAATACACATTATCTCTTTATAATCTTTTCGTCCCTTAGAACCTCTTTTCACTGCATAGGGCAGCTAACCAGAAGTGCTTCTGATTGACCTCCCCAGCATTCCTCCCCCTTTCTCTCCATATTGCCAGATTTTTCTCTGCTGCTGTGTCTGACTGGCACTTCTCATAATTGTAGATAGTGTGTTTGCCACGTTCAGTGAAAACATTTCCAGCACACTTCTTCCTAACATTTTCAGGCGAGAGCGTCCGCCGCAAAGCGACCGCCCGAGAAGACAGCCCCACCGAAGAAGCCCTCCAGCCAGCCAGCAGGGCGCCCCATTTCCAGTGGGGGAGAGAGGAGAGACCGAGAGGGTGCACCACCCTCGGTCAAGAAGCCATCTGGGAGCAGCATGGCCAACGACCGAAGACCAAAAGTCTCGTCCGAGGCATCTGCGCACAATCGACCGTCGTCTTCATTGCTTTCCAAAAAGCCATCATTGTCTTCATCATCATCATCTAGAGATGCACTGAAGGTAAGAATGCAACCCACAATGTGCTCTTTCGTACTGTGCTCTAATAGCCAAGCCAAGCCGAAGATGCCCTTGCATCCCAGTTTACCCATTGTAGTGCTTCTGGGTGTTACTCCTTCTGCAGTTAATCAACTAATGGCTGAAACACCTTTGTAGTGCTCTTTAGAGGACTCTTAAAACAACCCAAATTGTGAGGTTACATTCAGTATAGCCGCGGGAATCTTTCCGAAGTGTTAAGCAATAATCGAGGTCCGGGCAAATCAGATGTTGAGAGGTAATGCAAAAAGGAGGTAAGCAGAGCTTTCACACAGCAGCAGTTCTCATCTAAAAAGCTGTGGATCTACATACGCCATGTCCAGCATCTCCATCCTCATTTTTCTTTTTTTGCTATGCTACGCACAGGCAACAAGAGCACGAACTGGAAAAAGCACAGAACCATGTGAGGACCACGAAACGGTGATATGGCCAAACAGGTGACGGGATTGCCATGAGCTTCTTAAAAAGTGTAAATTAGGTGCGCTTTAGTATCAGATTTATTGAAAATTGTGCTGGCTCCACAGCTCCATCGAACGCCATGGATTTTAGCTTAGCAAGCCGTAGAGCCACTTCAGGATGTGCACTTGTTCGGTCTCCAAAGGGCAGCGATTGTTGCATCACAAGACACAGAATAAGTGCCCAAATTAAGGGGGGACGAGAGGATCAAGACCAACTTTGTTAATTTTTGGCGCAGAACGCTGAAATTTGTTATATACAGCCGAGTCCGTTTATAACGAACTACAGTCGAATCCTCCTACAACGAACTTTGCTCCAACGAAATTTGAGCCACAACGAAGATTTTTCGATTCCCCGTCAGCTGCCCATAGAAAGTAATACAAAAAAAAAGTATCTTCATAACGAAGGCGTTTCGTTCTCGAACTTTTCGAAAACAAAACTGCGACTAAATTGAAATTGGAACTGCCAAGTTGTCAAATTAGAAGGCCCTTCCAAAGCTGTGACGATTGTATGTCTGCTTGATCGAGGTTTTCGCAAACGAAATCAAGTTGAAAGTACCCGATTTACGCAGCTGAAATCCATAGCCACGCCTGGTCATCACGCGCCCGCGCGAGACTGCACGAGATCACCACAATCGCTGCAGTTTTCTGTGGTGTGTGTGTCCGGTCGAAATGGCTACGCTACGAAGGAGCGTAAGTTTCTCTCTCCGAGGAGAAGGCACACATGATCGCCGAGGCAGAAAGCGGAAGGAAAAAATTTTGCAGTTTCGCCCGAAAGGTGAAGCATCGATTGCGATAGCAGATTAGTAGACAGCTATATGAACTAAGGATAGTAGTTTTATAGGCCGTATAAACTTGTAAACATTCCCTTGCTAACTAAATTACCAAGCACGGTGCCACGCGCGTGGGTAAACATGAACACATCTCGCTCGATGACCGTGGAAACTCGGTGTCAACACGCTGGAATGAGAAGGCGTAGCAATAGCGGCAAGTGAATTGACCTCTGTGCCGTTTCTCGCTTCAACGCAAAACTAAATGTCGAAAGCACAGCACACACAACTCTACCGGCACTAGTTGCACTTTGCTCACATCGCAAATCGCTCTGAAGATGAGGCCCGCAGGGGCGCGCACTTTGTGCACGTCGCAGATTTCTTTCAAGATATGGCGGCCGCACTGAAGCTGCTGTCATCAACACGATGCCAACGTCTCGTCGTCTGGGGAAAATGACAACCCGATAGACACACCGACTCTGGCAACTGCTTTAAAAGTAATGGATCCTTTTGACCTCATTTTAGAAGTTAAGAGAGCCCACAACAGTGAAATTGCGATGGCTCTTTTAATGGACTGTGAGACTCACATAACGCCTTTGCTTGCCGTGAAGCGTAAGAAATCCAGGCCGACCGACTTCTGGAAATAAAACTTCCGGTATGCGCAAGCTTGCCAAGTTTGCCGACTTTGCCATAAATTTGCAATGAAATTGTGATAATTCAAACCGCTTCATTGCGATGGTGCATGTGCCGCAAAATGAGTGTTTCGTGATCAGCCGGGCATGCGCGTTGAGTTAGGCGTCGGCCGCAATGTACAAAAAATGCTGTAACAGCGGCGCGAAATGCGTTTTCTCGTGAAGCTGACACTTTATTGACCGCCTTTGGTACGTCTCAACCTTTGCCCCCAAGCCATCGCGAAGGTTTCCCGGACGATAGTTTCGGTTTCGTTCGGGGCTTTGCCGTTTGGCATACATATATATACATACTAATTTCGTGTCAACGAAGTTCCTCCGGAACGGAACTTTTCGCGTGTCCCATGAATTTCTTTGTAGTGGGACTTGACTGTATAAATTTTCTAATTGATGTCTTTACAGTAAAACCTCCTTCAGTCGGATTTCACGGGACCGAAAAAAAGTGTCCAAACTAACCGAATGTCGAATTATCAAGGTTACCAAGAACACAATAAGCAAATGCGTCTACGTCAACATGCTTTTATTTACTGAATGAATCAGCAAGTCCTGTTTCTAGTTTGCACAAAAGCAGTGCGGAAGCTGCAATTCTCCTTATCTCGTGACTGATTAGTGCTCGCAGCGACGAAGGCCTCGCAACTTTCTTCACAGCGCGGCCGCAGTGCCCGTCTTCATCTGAGACACCCTTTTCACTACCGTGCGCACGTCCCGATTTTTTTTTTGCCAGGGAGCTGACAAAAAAATAATCAAACTACTGTTTACTGCAGCTGCTGCAGATGAAACTGCAGTCGTTAACAATGTGATCATGGATAGCGACTACGCAGCTATGAAGGCACGCTGCTGACGGGGTGTTAAGTGTTGGTGGTGAATGCAAGGCTTTAAAGGCAGAAATAGGGACGCTGCTGTCATTGACGTACAATTACCGCTAATGACTATGGCGATAGGGACTGTGCCGCTTCGTTTCGGTTGGACACTAGCGGCGTTATTGCTCTTTTGCGTCGCACATCTACGGTGCTCGCCGAGCTCCGAGAGTTGTCCAAATTAACCGATGTGCGGCCAAATACGGCCAAATTAATGAGAGTTTGATTGCATTAAATAGGGCATACGCCTGCTGGGACCAGAAGACGATTCCGAATTATCCGATTTTCCAAATTAACGAGGGTCGAAATAATGAAGTTTTACTGTGACAGTTTTTGTTTTATAAGAACTTATATGCTAGAGTGGTGGAAAGCTGCTTGTGGAAAGCTGAGCATGGCAATGAAACATGCTAGAGTGGTGGGATCACTTGCTCAAATTTGCATTACAGATCAACACAGTTCCATGATTTCCTTAAATTACTTTACAGTCCTTATATTTAACATCACATGCACACTGCCATGTAGGACCACATAGTGTGGGGTCGAAATAATAGAATAATAATAAAAGTAAAGTCTAAATTAATAATCGGAGGCCATCCTTACTGCAAGCACATTTTGTGGATTGTAGTAAAACAAATGGGATCAAAATCCGCCCAGCCGTTATCATGCTATGTTTTCCACAAGCAAGGTGGCAGACACCAAAAAATTCAGAGCCCTTGCACTACTGTAAAGATGGAAGCCAGCGAAGCTGTTACTGTGGTGGGTCTGCTGTAGTGAATGTTGCCCCCACGATGACAATGAGCGTATCGTCGTTGGGCATCACCCAACCGAACATGTCTATCGTGAATGTTTCGATGTCTTCCGTAGGCGTTGCAGGAGAAATGTACACTGTTGCGATCACCGTACCGTCAAAGTGTTTTATTAAAGACGGCTACACCAATTGCGGCACGCGCACAAGCGCTAACGCGCTCACGTGGTCACCAGGGTGACCTACGTCATGTTATGAAGAAACAAACGTAAGAGCCAGCGAAAAATTCAGTAAAATTCACACTTTTTTATCCTAAGTTTGAAAACGCTGCCAACCCAGCGTTTTCATATGACTCCACGAGGTGGCGTGATGTGTTTGAAATTGTTGTACCCTGCACTTCCGGTTTTCTACAGACGTAATCTCCTGGAACCTAGCCTACAACAGCTTCACTGTAAAACACTTTTGAGAAAATGGGCCGCAAAGATGTGGGAGCAGCTGACCCACACAAAAATATAGCAGCACTGTAATACTTTGTGTTCTTATCAGTGGGCAACCTTTTGGGCCTCTGCTCTTTCATTTGGCAAGGTTGCCTTCCTCATTCGCCACAGATGTTTTTCTACAGCCCCACGGAATGCAAGGACAGCAGGCTGTATGCCCAACGTAGGGCCCGCTGGACACTTGTGCTATTTTTGCGAATGCGAAATGTGTCGCCAGGGAGCCTAAATACAGTTGAACCTGGTATATTTAATTATTGTCTTTATCGACCACATTAATTATCACCTTGAAAATCATGTGTGAAAATATAGAAAGATTTACTCTTGTATCAAACTCCCGTTCACTGCCATATTCTATATCGAACACTGCGCCGCACCCTTGCAACTGGGCTTCTCCTAACAGGATCATGGTCACTTCACACTCTCGAAAAATATTTATCTGTTGCAAACGCTTATGCATTTTAATTACTGGGACTTTTTTTGCACAATAAAATACACGTAATTATAACGGGACCACAGCGATAGTTTGAATAAACTGGAAGTCCGCATTAAGTGGGTTTGAATTAATGAGATTGCACTGTATTTGCAATTTAACAAAGTTTTTCACTGCAAGTACGACTTTGTTATATCGAGGTCTCACTGGGTATTTGGCAGCCTATTGGTATGCAAACTGGTGTTTACTCACATTTCGAAGTTGAACTGCTGAACATGCGGTCACCTGTTGTTTACCAAGTTCTTTACAGAGTGCTCCTTGCACTTCTAGGTTACTTGCTTCACTCCATTAATGTTAATGTTCTTGCACCACAAAACACTAATGTTAATGACGTAAAAGCAGCTCAACGCACTGAAGTGCAAGAAGAAAATAGGTTGTGTGGTTAGAGGACAGAAGTACAAACACAGGTGCTGACTACCAATTGAATTTTATTGGTCAAAGAATGTACATAAAGGAACGTAAAAAAGTGAGAGGGTAATCGGAACACGGTATCACAGAGAGATAGCAACATCGGCAGGTCCAAGAAGACAGTGGCATCATTTGAAATTACATACTATTTCGGGGGAAAAGTAATGAAATTATGGGGTTTTACGAGCCAAAACCATGATCTGTTTATGAGGCACGCCGTAGTGGGGGACTCCGGAATAATTTAGACCACCTGGGGCTCTTTAATGTGCACTTAAATCTAAGTACACGGATGTTTTTGCATTTCACCCAGGGGAAAAGTAAAGAGGACCAATAAGTGCTATGTTATGCTTTTACATTATAAACTTCAACCAGCTTGCCCAAATCACTGTCCTCTTCTAGGCTGCATTGCTGCATTGCGTTTGTGTAAGAGCTGACTTTTGAGTGGTACAACTCAGGTAGTGCCATGGGCAAACATACCTGAAGGTAGTGCACTACCCAGCTGCTCTGCTGTTTGCTATAGCTTGCAATGAACATCGACTCTTCGTTGTCACGGTCATGCATCGGAACTGTTTCCTGGGTTGCTTATGAAATATTTTAGGTGGTGGACGATTTACCATTGATCTATCTTACATTATGAACAGAACTATTTTCTCATTGTTCTCATGCTTTCACATGCTAATTCAATTTTTGAACCCAAATCAAAGAAAGTGTTACTTTCGTAGCTCGTGAGAGGCGATTCCCACATCACTATGCATTTCAATGCATGCATTATTAGCGTGCATGCTAACAGTAAGTGTTTGTTGCAAACACTAGGCAGTGAAACCTCGATATAACAAAGTTGGGCAAATCGACGATTTGCTTCATTACATCGAATTTTGTTGCATTGAAATTTTACTTTTTATGCAAATAATTACAGTTGCCAATGGATTGTTCTGGCACGGAAGGGGCCGTAAATATTCCGAATTATCGGGCAATAGGAAAGAGCAAATTTGAATGAAAAAATCATTCATTTTGTTGAATTTGAAAGTTGGCGACGAAAGATACGGTTTCATGTTGTGGCGATGATATCTTCACATCAACAATACGAAGCGAAGCCAGCCATGCTTTTGCCTCCACTTTGCCACTGCGGCTGATAGTGTCGCCCACAGTGGTATGACGCTATCATAGAATGTGCCCGCAGCAGGGAGTGAATGCTTCATCTGCCTCTTGGTTCAATGCGTTTCCGAAACTCCAGATTGCGCAACCTCCAGTAGTAAACACTCAGGAAGACGGTGCACATGATGCCACGTCACCTCGGCATGCCCACTCTTTGCAAATGCAGCACATTACTTCTTCTAAAACAGGGTGCGGTGGCTGCGGATGCGCTCAGCCCCACTAACAGCCATGCACAGCTACAGCCGTGCTAGAAAAGGAGACGTGCGCAACCGGGCCCCCCATTCCTCCTCCGTACACGCTTGATCACGTTACCACGAGCTTGCTCCTCCTTTCCCTTGTGGGAAGATAGTGCTCATCGAGGCCACCTTCCTTCTCGGCTCACCCTCACACGCTTTCACCCGCACCCAAAGCATACAGCACTTGGGGCGTGATACATCTTATTGCACAAAGAGCGATGGAACAAAAAATGTTAGGCCTAGCGTTAAGAGATGGGAAGAAAGCGGTGTGGATCAGAGAGCAAACAGGGATAACCGATATTCTAGATGACATTAAGCAAAAAAAATGGAGCTGGGCAGGCCATCTAATGCGTAGGAAGGATAACCGGTGGACCACTAGAGTTGCAGAATGGATACCAAGAGAAGGGAAGCCAGTCGAGGACGGCAAAAAATTAGCTGGGGTGATGAAGTTAGGAAATTTGCAGGCGCAAGTTGGAATCAGCTAGCGCAAGACAGGGCTAATTGGAGATCACAGGGAGAGGCCTTCGGCCTGCAGTGGACATAAATATGGGCTGATGATGATATCTTATTGCACTTAGACTTCATAGGGAGCATGCCACTTCAGGGCTCGCTCTTGGTTGCGTTCAGCGTGATTTGAGATGTGCGCTCGCAAGCAGCCACTTGCAATTCATCCATTTGATGATCTGTGTCCACGGAAGTTTCCATTTATTATTTTATCTCGGTATTCCTTCGCGACGGCAGTGACATTTTGTTATATTAAAATCGTGTACACACACACTTCGTTATATTGAGGTTCTAAATACATGGTGTTCTATAAACCAGAAGTTATAAAAGACGAGGTACAGTTAAATCTGGATATAACGAAATTGACAAATTCCCTAAAAACTTCGTTATAAAGAGGATTTCGTTATATGCAGGTTCGGCACGAAAATTTGAAAAATAAACGTTTACCGTATGTACTATCGCTCAAGATTTACCCCCAATACACTAAAGTTGCGATGAACAAAAAAGTCCCAGTTTCGCCCAAAAGACAAAGCTCTTTGCGATTGCGACAGCAAATTAGCAGGCAGCTATATGAAGTAAGGATAGTATAGTCAAACCTCGTTAATACGTACCCGCTTAATGCATAATTGCGGTTTAAAGTAGTCGCGAAGATTCCCCCACCCAGCCCCCATTTAACCCCATGTATTGGCTGACCGCTTAAGCCGTAGTCGCTCATTGCCCACCAAACGGTTAGTACGTGCTGTTTTTTTTTTTTTTCTTTTTTGTTTTTATTCTACATGCACAGGCACAAAATCGGCAAAATCTCATGTGCGTAGACGTTCGATACTCGAGTTGCGACGCCCGGACGACAGTCGCCAGCGATAGTGAACTTACAACATGGCCACCATGGCGTATTTTCTGCCGATTGCCGAGCACAAAAGCATGGCCTTCGAGATAAGTTCCCGGTAACGCGGAGAAGCTGCCGGTAGGGGGTGCGAATTCGCTGTCGCCGTCGGAGTAGTAATAGGTAGATAGCAAAATGACGATGTTGTCAGCTAGCGACTTCCGGTACGAGGGTTAGCGCTTCTGTTGCTTCGTTCAGCCTTGTCAGCAGTTTCTGCAGTTGCGATTTCCCGCTGTTCGTGAAGAAAACACGCTTCAGCAACGTGATTATGGTTGGCTGCTCGGCATTAGGGCGCGCGAACTCTTCCGTGAAAGGGGAAAAAATGTTTCATTTTCCGTGGAACGAAGCGCACAGACGTAAATGAACAGTTCCCGTCAAACAAGCGACCGTGAACGGCGAGCTCTGGGTACCGAACGTAGGAGCCAGAATATGTGAAGATCATTTCATCACAGGCAAGTGTTTTGGCGAATAACTTCGTTGACTAACGTTCTAGTACAAATACCCCCTTTTTTAACAATCAGTTAAATACACTCAGGTGCACCCAGCAACGATCCTCAGCACATTGATCATGTGCCTTCTTCATTCCGGTACAACGAAAAGGCAACTGAGGCTGCACGAAAGAGGGAGGAGAGGTATCGTCGAAATAATTCGTGCACTTTTCAGATACTTAAATCAGTGCTTGCTCTCTGCAGTTATACACGACATGCGCCTCTTAAGAAAAAACGGGAGACTGCGAAGGCACAGCAACCGACGACATGGCGCGCGCTGGGCACCGCTGCAGACAAAACAGCGGACGAAGCGATCGACTGCACCGTTCGTTATGGGAAGCGTTACAAACAGCCACTTATTAGGTTGACTTACCACTTATTAAAAACTACTTCTTAAGTTAACGAACGTTTGTTTGCACTCGAAAAATGTTTGCGCTTGATAAACGTTATATGACTATTTGACGCGAGACAAAAACGTTAGGTCATGAAGTGCCTGCCACCTAAAAATACACGAGTCTAAGCGCGCCAACATAAGTACGAAGGAGCAATAGCTCACACCTACGTTTTGGAACTGCCCAGCGGTGCTTGCATCGTGGTTTTTCACCAAAGTTACGCAGTATATAAAGGTCGACAAAGCGCGTGAAGCATGGGCATCAAGTGACGGCGGCATTGACGGCGTCGTCTGCTCGAACCGGAAGTTGTAGCAGAATACGCCGTACCCCACAATCCCTTGCGATAACCGAGATTTTGCTATCCACCTATTGCGCAGAAGCAAATTTTATTGCGAAGCGCATTTGTGCCGTCCCTGTGAACGTCGCTTTGAGGTTCCGTGTAAAGTCCAAACACGGCAACATCGTCGCCGCGCGCCTTACGCTGTGTGTGCGAGTGAAAGCTTGCAGGGGTTAGCCGACCCAATCTCGTGCGCGCGAGGGAGAAGAGAGGGAGGGGGGGGGGGGGCGGAAGCGCGCTACCGCGCTGCGCTAGGCACGGCGGGGAGAGGCGAGAAAGGGAGGCGTTTACTTCGGCGGCGGCCGCCGTATCTTGAAAGCGATCTGCAATGTGGAACAAGTGTGCGCCTGTGCGGGCTTATCTTCAAAGCGAACTGCAGACAAGGTCAATATCTCGCGTTTCTTCGTCGAAGCACTCATCCTTCGAATGTCACATGGTGCTTGCATCGTGGTGAAAAACCACGATGCAAGCACCGCTGGGCAGTTCCAAAACGTAGGTGTGAGCTATTGCTCCTTCGTACTTATGTTGGCGCGCTTAGACTGGATGCGTGGACGTGTGTCGTTTCGCACAAGCGCGAGGCGTCGGAAACGTAGAGCGAGCGACACGATGGCGTCGTAGCGTCGTTGAGTGTCACCTAGTGACAAGTTAGTAAAGTGAAGCGCAGAGACTTGCGCAGGTAACCAGAGAGTGACGCAGCCAGCGCGTTGAAAAAAAAAACTTTTATTTTTATTTTCCCCTTTGGCGACATCAACAGGAAAAGGGCGAGTGCCGGCTTGGCGGGCTGGGCCAGCTGCAGCAAGCGGCGGGGTCAGGTTTGAATGAAGGGAAGGGGAAAGGTCACGCCCGCGGCGGCAAGATCGCTGGGTAGAGGGATGCAGGCCCGCCTCGCGCACGCTCGCACGCACGCACACGTGGGCTCGCTCTTGCGCCGTGAATTCGAGCACGCCAAGCCCGCCGCCGCCGCTTCGCATTCCGTCGCGGCGGAGAAGGTGCTTCTGGTTGCTGCTCGCGCAAAAATGACAAAATTTGGGGCGAAATCCCTCGGTTGTCGGCGGGGAACATTCGTTATTTCGAGGGGGTCTCCCGCTGCCACTTCGTTATGTAGAGGTCTCAAATACATGTGCTTCTATGGAGTCACGGCGGGGAATACAAAAACTTCGTTATATCCAGGAATTTGTTATATGGAGGTTCGTTATAAGCAGGTTTAACTGTACTTCATTATACCGAGAATTTCGTTACAATTAAGTTTGTTCTATTGAGGTTTAATTGTATACAGTGTAACCCGGATATATCGAACCGACATATAACAAATTATTGTGTATATGCAACAGCTGCCGCAGCCGTGGCTTAGTGGTAGAGCGCCCGCCTCGGCGGCGGGAGGCTATGGGTTCGATTCCCACCGCCGCCGGGCACCCACTGGTTCAAATGGGTACAAGCGTGCCCCGGCCTGGCGTTTGGCTTTCTTCAGGGGTGATGCGCTTGGGAAAGGAGCCTGCGCCCTGAATTCCCATCGAAACCAACGTGAGCACGGATAAAAAAGTGATGTCCCCCTGAAAATTTCTCTATAAAATGTTTATTTTGTACTATATTGAATTACCTATACAGTCAAACCTCGATATAACGAAGTTGTACTTGCAGCATAAACTTTGTTACATCGAGAATTTCATTATATCGAGGTTTCGTTAATTTAATAGAACCAAGATGGGGAAATAAAAATAGTTCGTTATATCGAGGTTTGACTGGATATCAAACTTTTTTGTGATCCCCTTCAGATTCGATATATCCGTGTTCGACTGTATGCACTACTTGACAGCGCAGCTACAGAACGCCCTGTGGCCTCCACAGGGCTGCGGGGAAATACTGAGATGGAGTGTAGGCAGTGACAGTGTCAGCACAAGTGGCAGTCACTGGATTGAATGAGGCTGCTTGTCATTGGCTCCTTTATATGAAGCATAATTTATTTGATTTATTTATTCAAAATACCTTACAGACCATTGAAGGGCATTGAGTAAGGGGGGCAACAGTAATTACAAGTAAAAATAAAAAATAAAGATACAGACGAAAAAGAAATTGCAGGTTCCATATCAAATGTCGCAATATTGTCGCAAATTTAGATGTGCTGCCTGCATCGCTTACACCTGTTATGACGGGCCTATCACACTAGTGGCTAGAATACTTGTACTATGAGCACGTCTTGCTTGAGTTGAAGCTAGACACTGATGTCAGACAAATCACTGAATGGGCAAGAAGTACGAGAACAAAATACACACATGACACTATGCGCATTGTATGCTTACAAAACTGTTCATGTGTTTTAATATGCGCAAGGTTGTGTTGGAATGGAACGTAGCTAGGGCACACTGCATGTGGCAGCATTGACAGCAATTTTGACCACTTAGGTCTCTCGCTGCGCACCGAAAGTTACATAAATGAGCTTTTCTTGTGGTGGCCTAATTTATAGGGGGGGGGGGTAGATGCGGCCATCGTGGCCGCAATTGAAGCCACAACCTCGGTAGCATTACACCATAACCACTGTAGTTGGTTGCTCGGCAGAACATGGCAGACTCTGTGGTTGGTTGGGGATTTGGTGGCATTGTACCTTCCAGGTCAAGGTCCTGCGGCCATCTGCCCCGTAATAGCCAAGGATGTGCGTGTTTATAGACAGAAGCTTCAAGCAGTGACGCGAATGACCTCAGCATGCGAAACCTGTCCCTTGATTCTTGTTATGCTACAGACGAGATGGTTTTATGGAGAGGAGACTTATGATTATCTTCCAGCCTTAAAACGGAGGAAGCCAGAATCTTGTATAGACGAAGGGCTGTTCCCTACCCCCTTTGTTTTGCAGAATGGCAGCCGAGCACCGGATGCCCGTTCTTCGGTCTCCAAGAAGCCGGCCTCCTCGTCGAAGTCGAGAGTCGAAGATGAGGCGGACGAAGGAGACACCTTCTACGCATACTCGCACAAGCCCAAGGCTCCGCTGCCCAAGGGCTCCTCTTCAGCATCATCATCATCGCAGTTGTCGAAGAAGCCATCGTCATCTTCCAGCGCAGCCGATGTCAAACGCAGCTCCTCGGGTTCCACCTCCCACAGCCACAAGTCGTCGCACAGCAGGGACGACAGTCGCACATCAACGCACAAGTCGGCCGTTCCAAGCCGTGCACGAGAGGAGGCGCGTCGGAAAGGCGAGGAGAAGTCGGCGAGTAACTCACGGGTGAGCATCGGGATTTCTTTTCCATTTAGGTGACTGTTCTGTTAAATGGGTACCACTTCTGGAGTGTGTACTGATCCAGTGATAAAGAGAGTGGAAATAGAAGTGACAAGAGGGTCACGTCCTGTCACCATTATTTCCACTTCCCATCATTGGCACACGCATTGATAAGATGGTAGCATAAAAGAAGTTTGGTATCTGGAAATGCTGATTGCTACAGTAAGGGTGAAAAAATATTCCATAGGTTCACTTGTGTTGTCATAAGTGTTAGTCAATATTTATGCATGCACCTTTTGTTTGTCGGATCGGACTGTATTTTAGAAGTAGTAGGGGTTCACATTTTTCAGTTGTATCCATATGATATCTTTTATGTGAATTCCACTTGGCACTTGCATATTTGAACAGCAGGTGCTCTAAGTTTATACAGTCGAATCTCATTAATTTGAACACACTTAATTCGAACTTCCGGTTTATTCGAACTGGCACTGTGGTCCCGTCAAAGTTATGTGTATTCCAATGGGCGAAAACGCCTTGTAATTCGAACGCTAAAGCATTGAAATGGTTAATTCGAACATACCGCGCACTGACAATGCTCTCAGCAGTGCACCAAATCACGTGGTGGTGCCTCCGACCGGCTTTGTTCCGTCTCCGCCATAGAGCAAAAGCTTAGCCGAGACTCCCTCAATGCCGCGCGGAGAAAAAAAACTGTCGCAGTTTCGCCCGAAAGGCGAAGCATCAATTGTGATAGCAAATTAGTAGAGAGCTATTCGGAGTAGGGATAATAGTTTTATCGGCTGCATAAACTCGGACACATTCGCTTACCACCTGAATTAACAGGCATGGTGTCAGCGCGCGCAAGCAAACATGAATAGACCACACTGAATGACTGCAGACAACAACTGTCAAAACGCTGGCAGCAAGCACAGCCAGCGTTTTGACCTTCGCCGCAGCGGGCGAAGGTTCAAGCGGTCTATCGCTTCAACGGAAACTGAGCGGCGAATACACATCACATACAAAGGTCAGAGCCGCGTGGAGATAAGAGAAGGTGCGGGCGACCGCCAAAGCCGAGCAAAGTACGAGCGCAGTTGTTGGCAGAGTAGAAGCTGCACCCCCCCCCCCCTCCTCCCGCGCTGCCTTCCCGCTTTCGCGTGGGAGATTGAATGGTAAGTGCCCCTTGCGCTCGGTTGCAAGATACGCCTTTGGTGCCGGTGTACAGCGTCGCCCTGCCTCCCTCCCTCCCATACCCCCACGGCCTTTCGCGCGACGGTTGCATTTGCTTTCCGCCGTGCGTTCGCTCTCCGTGATAGCGCGCGTCCCCCACGCGCTTTTGCTTGCGCATACGGTGCGCGACGACACTGACGCCGATGGCAGAAATCCTGTTGAAGTGTCTATATAATTGCTACCGCAATAAAAGAAAGAGAGAGAGAAAAAGGAAAAGTACCGCGGCAGAAATTTCACTCTCAAATGGCAAGGTCGCCGTTTCTGTGTTGCGCCAGAACACGTGTGAACGTGCCAACATCTGGGGCTGCGGCGCAGAGGGAAGCAACGGCGTAGACCCAGTCCGGCCAGCGAAACTGCCCACGCCGGCCAACGCTTGCTTCAGCGCCAGCAAACGAAACATTAGGGAGCGGGCTAAGCTGGCGCCGGCACGGAGGCAGGCGCGCACTGAGACAGTCGAAGGTGAGGTAGCTGCGAGTGAGTTGAGAGGGAGCGCGAGGGGAGCCACTGAAGCTACGGGATTGTAAAGGCCAAATCCGCTTCCCTGCCGCCCTCCTCCCTCACCTTCGACGCTCCCCGCGTGCGCCCGTCGCTGTGCCGGTGCCGCCCGCTCCCTGAAGTTTCGTTTTCTGCCGTTATCAGGAAGCGAGCGTTGGCCGGCGTGGGCGGTTTCGTGGTCCTCGCTCGCTATGTACCTAAATACATAATTAGCCTCAAGTAATTAATCAACTTCTCAAATATCATTGGATTAAAAGTGTAAATTAGAAAATTGTAGAGCAGCATGAAAAACTCTTGATACAGCTTTCTTTTGCTCAATACGTGCTACATGAATTGTTTTTCCGAGCATTAAATAAGCCCGCGATGACACGCAAAATTGCTGCGCCACTCGCCGCTCGAGGCACTTTGCATATATTCGCAGGCTTCTTTCACGCTCGGAAAAACACTTTTATGTAGCACGTATTGAGCAACATAAAGCTGTATTGGGAGTTTTTCATGCTACTTTACAATTTTATGATTTACACTTTTAATCCAATAATATTTGAGAAGTTTATTAATAAATTAAGACTAATTATGTATTTACGCAGAATGCACAAAATAATCTGAGTATCTCCAAGCGACGGCAAACAGCATTACCTTGCTTCTGTGCAGCTACATGGCATTAGCATATTTTTAAGTCTTGGTGCATGATAGTCGGGTAACCCTGTATAAGCTATGCACTTCCTTGGAGAAAGTTACAGTCGTATTGCATGCTGGCCCACCCCCAAACTTCATTTTGCTCCTCCCTACTAGAAGCTTCCCCATGCGTTTTCTATGCAACCCTATGTATCCCTATGGGTATTCCCTCTGATCAATTTTTTAAATTGTTCCTTATCTCTTATAAAGCTACCGATCATCTACATTTATATTATAATGATTAAACATTTTAGTTCGCAAATTACGTATTTTTGTGCCGATAGTACAAGGCATTACACTTTTCGCTTGACGGACCTGTGGTACTCGCCAAAGAATGTTTACACAATAAATGTAGCGCTTAGCTGTCGACTTGTAGCCCCTTGTTCAACCCGGTGCAAAACACGTCAGCATATCGCATGCTCGACACAAGCCAGGCTTCATACCTCCGCAGACCAGCGCGAGCACTCAAACCTCCGAACGAACTTCTGCAGCACGCAACAAATTCACAGCACCACAACAACCACATGGGACGCAGCCGCAGCAAAGGCGCGCAACGGGAAGCGCTGCCGGTAGCGTGACTCGATCGCAGCGCCGTTAGTTCTCGTGACCGCCACGGAGCCCATGTTTTCAGTGGAGCTGTGAAACTGAGTTGGTTCTATTAACGTTGGCAGTGATTGCAGGAATGTAGAGAGCCAGCATGTCGAGACGTCATGACAGATCCACCTCCTGGGTACGGAAACTGGTTCATAGAAACATGTATTACAGTAAACTATTAAGAGCGCTCTCGCACTTCACAGCATCTTTTCTAGGGTTTAGATGGCATGGACTTTGACTTCATTCAGGGGCCCTGTCACGCCTCTTCAGAGGCTTTTCATCTGCGTACTCGCCATTGCTGTACTTTTGTAAGGAGTTATGATGGAAGTAAATTTGTATTTGCATTTGATGCAATGTAATCACAAGTCAGAAATGTCATGTCAGTGCAGCTTTACACGTTCACTGTGGTGGCACGATTTGAAGACTCAAGTCCCATACATGATGACTCACTGGTGGGCCACTTATTTCACTGGTGCGTCGTGACCCACCAGTGAGTCACCCAGGGAGCTGTGATCCTTTGAAACTTCCTAGAAGAGAGAGATGGCAGCACAGTGTGTCAGATCAGAAGCAACAAGAATTTTTCCTTGTCCGTTGATTTCTAGCAAAGATGTTGCTTTGTGCACTGCGGGAAAGCTCTGCACAGCCACACAGGGGGAATTACTGCCATGACCCACCCGTGAACCACGCTACAGTGAACGAGTGAAGGTGCTTTTAAGTTTGATGACTGCGTGCCCGGTTTCTGTGCAACAGCATTTCTCCCTGTGTGTTGCCTGCAGCTGAGCGAGGAGGAGCTGGCACGGCGCAAGGAGCAGGCGTTGCGCATCAAGCGCCAGCTGGAGGAGAAGCGCAAAGAGACGACGCAGCCCGCGCCAAAGACCAAGAAGCTGGAGGAACAGTACGAGGACCTCTACCGGCGGCTGCAGGGCGGTCAGTGTGCTGGCTCTCTCTCTTGCTTGGCCTCGCCTCATCTCTTGCGTGGAGCAGCATTTCTAGATTACTGTGGCATAAGGCTGGCCTTTGAAGGAACTGTTTCTACCCAAACAGCTGTTGTCGACCGTTGCCGACAATAGTTGTTTCATACTTAGCAGATAATGCTGCTAAAGCTATGCAAGTGGTGCACTCGTAGAAGTCTCACCTTCTTCAGTACAGTTGCTTTTGATCTACGACGCTTTCTACAGGATAACTACTTCACGTGTTACAACTATAGTCGAGCTTCATTATAAGGAAGTCGCATCGGGCATGAAAATACCTTCCTTATAACCGATGTTCGTTATAAGCATGCATGCAGACAAAGGCAAGAAAAAAAAATTGCGATCTGGCCTATGCAAGTAAAATTGCAATTGCACACACAGCGCCTGAAGGGAATACTTGTGCAAATACGCCAATGCCTTGAGTTCAGTCCAGCTTTTTGGGAGGGCCGGCCATTCACCATCTGTGGATGTCATTGCATGACTGTAAAAATGCCTATTGTGTTTTTTGTATCTGCAGTCCAGTACATAGATTCCGAAGAAGAGGAAGACGAGTACGAGGATGAAGAAGATGAGATGGATGACTTTATCGATGACACACCGCAAGATATCGACTACTCCAAGCATATCCGTGAGATCTTTGGCTACGATAAAAACATGTGAGTGCACCATTTTCTCCTTCAACCCTCGGTCATACATTGGGTTTGGTCAAACTGGCTGGCCAGTGCAGTAAACAAAATAAGAAAAAAAAAAGAGCTGATGCTCACAACATTTGTAACATTAAAATGAAATATCTTCGCGTTTACAAGAAATATTTGAAAGTCCAATTCAAGTAACGACTGTGTAAATTGAGGTGGTAATACTGCCATAGTACAGTGGAATCTCGATGATACGAATCTCACGGGGTCATGAAAAAAATTCGTATTAGCCGAAATTCGTGGCATCGAAACACAATTAAAACAAGCTAAATTAAAGAGTCAAGAGGTGAACTCACTCAGGCACACGTACGTAAAAAGCATTTACAGTATAGACCACTTATAACGTAACCATTTATAATGCAGAACTGGCTACAACGCGGCCTTTTCCGACTCCTGTTTACCCTCCCATAGAACTCCATGTATACGCATACCGCTTACAGTGCAGCTGCGTGAGACGAAATTGCGGCTTCCGCGGGAAAATCTCGCCGACAATGGCGGTAGCGAGCACGAGGTGTGCCCACCAATGGAAGAGGAGATCAACGAATGCGATGCGGAGGAGGAGCATGAGACGTGGAGCACGAGTCCAAGGGCGATAAAGTCGTCACCGCCCGCCGTATGTGCGAGTGAAAGGGCGCACGCCTTCACGGACAGCGAACGCACAGCGGAGAGCAAACGTGACTTCCGTTGCGCGAAAGGCTGTGGGGGTATGGGAGGAAGGGGGGGCGACGCTGTGCTGCGGCGCCAAATGCATATATTGCAACCGAGCGCAAGGGTAACTGGCTACGCAATCTCCCACCGAAAGGAGCAAAGCGGGAAGGTAGCGCGGGAGGGGGGGGAGTGGGGGGGGGGCTCCTACTCTGCCAACAAATGCGTTCTTGTACTTTGCGCCTGTGCCGGCTGTTGGTGTTGTCGCGCGCACCATATCTTGAAAGCGATCTCCACACAGCTCTGACCTTTGTATGTGCTGTGCTTACGCCGCTCAGTTTCCGTTGAAGCCATAGACCGCACGAACCTTCGCTTGCTGCGGCGGCCACGCGCGGCCGCCGCAGCGAGCAAAGAGACAAAAAGAAAAGCACAAAAGCAACAAAATCGCCACCGCTTCAAACTCTTCGCGCCCAGTCGCGGCTTCCGCGCTGTCCGGCGTCGCGTCCGCACCAAAAGAGAAAGGGAAACCACGCCTGACTGTGCGCTGTTCTCTTTCGCGGCCGTCGGTGGGGCAGCATTTATTCGTATCAACCGACGCGGGTTGAAAATCGATTCATAACAACCGTTCTCTAGCACGTTGCAAAGTAATGGGGCTCGGCCGGGACCTTGAAAAAATTCGTATCATCCGGAAATTCGTATTAGCCGTGATCGTATCATCGAGGTTCCACTGTATATGCTATAAGACCTGCCTGTATGGTAGAAGTTGGTGTTTGCTCATCATGGATGTCAGCTGCTGTACCTTTTACTCACATGATGAACACACTAGTGTAATGTATGCACCCCCATATTGGTGATACAAAAACCAGATCTTTCTCTCAAAACATTGCATCGTCTATGCTGCGCACAGCATCAAATGCGAGAGTGATGTAGTTAGTTGTGACTGGGTTAGTCGTTGTTGTCAAACTGCAGTGTGGTGCTACAGTGAAATCTCAATATAACAATGCATCGCGGGCCTCGCACGTCCCTGTCCCTTCCAGTTGCTTGCCTGCGTTCAAGGGGTGGAATTAACTAAACCAGATTCAATTGTTATAAGCACTAATGTGGCATGGGAGCATTATAGTAAGCGGTTCATTTTAATATAGAACACACATAATAGTTATTTGCAGTGTGGCAGCTGCTCATTGTTACATCCAAGTATTGCTAAAACCAGTAATCTTATAAGTGGGTTCAATTGTACTTCTTTATGTGTAATTAAAATATTTGAATGTTTGTCCCCTATTCTTTTTTCTGTCGAACCTAGTTATAACATTTATCAGTTATAACAATCTGACTTTCTTGAATATTGTTGCGTATAAGTGGGTTTGACTGTACAGAGAAAGCATGAATTTTTGCTCATTATTTCAAAAATGTTCGGTGTTTTGAAATTTGTAGCACAGTTGCCAGCTGATAATACGGACACCGGTAATTCAGAAATGCTTGATATTTCGGACAGCTCTGTAGCACTGCCACTAGCCCCACAGACTTATTGTATAAGGACGACGAAAATTTCGGGACACCTTACAGCATGCCATGCTATAACTCCGACTCCGACTGCACAACCGTGGGCTAATTTGTCCCCTGAGTCAAGCAGAAATAACAATATTTTCGTTTTGCTACATCGCCAGCATGGTCGTATTCGGCACCTCCTCAAAACCGAAACTAGCAAAGTCTAGGTGATCTTGTCGTCGCTGATGAAAATTCGGCGCATGCATTGACTGTACTTTCGTTTGTCTGTAGCGACAGCATGACAATGGGCTTGATATGGGTTGGGATTTTGTAACACTGCCTTGCGCTCAATTTTATGCCACTCTTATCATCCTCTGTTCATGGCAAGCTTATCCCATTGATAATAAGTGCGAAGCATCATTCTGACCACTGATAAAATGCGAAAAGCGTGATAAGGAATAGCGTAAAAGGCTTTGCTAGAAAATCACGGCCACAGAATTTTTAGACCAAGGACAAGTATGTGCGCACAGCAACATGTTGACAAACTTAGGCTGTATTCTTGGACAATAAGTTTCGAAGATAGTGTATTAACGCTCCCTCAATGGTAACGCACGCCCGTTTTCCGTGACCAAAAGACAGGGGGAAAAAAAATGTTTTACAGTACCGCGCACCTCATGATTTCGTACAGAAATACAACTTTCTCTCAATTGGAAAAACAAATATTTACTCCCAATGCACTAAAGTTGCGATGAATAAAAAAAAGTTGCAGTTTCCCCCGAAAGGCGAAGCATTGATTGCGATAGCAAATTAGTAGACAACTATACGAAGTAAGGATGGTAGTTTTATTGGCCGTATAAACTTGTGAACATTCTCTTACTAACTAAATTGACAAGCATGGTGTCACGCGCGCACAAGCAAACATGAACACATTTCACTCGATGACCGCGGAAACTCGTTGTCAAAACGCTGGAGTGACGAAGTGCGGCAGCAGCGGTGAGCGAATTGATATTCGTGATAGCACGCCTCCCGCTTCAACGCGAACTATAAGCGGCGAAAATGCAGCGCACGGTGGGCTCTCTCCATGTCGCAGACCGCGTTCGAGATAGGGCCAAGGCGATCGTATCACCGAAGTTGATCGTCACAGAATACGTCCTGCTTTGGTCCACTGAAACCCTTCCGTGTTGCTTTGCTGGCGAAAATCCTCTCCTTCTGTTTTCTCCATTTCCGCACGCAAGTTTTGGGTTCTAGGAACGCCGTGATGCGGCCCGATTTCCGTCCGTCTCCGCACCCATGATAAATTTCCTTTTAAATGCGGTATCGTGATGAACGCAGCACTTCATGCTGACAGAACAAACGCAGAAAACGGGAAGACAGACGGTAGACGTACTACTACGCACTACCTATCACTACGCACTACCACACGTATACAGCACATGGAGGAAGCTACGGCAGCTGGCATGGAGTGGCAGCTACCATGGCAGCTATGGCACCTAGGCTCGAAGCGCGTACGAGGTGGTCATTTTGAAATGCCGATGGCAATATGGTAATGCAGATTTATGGTCGTGCTCGATTCTAATGTGCACACAATTTTTGGACCCGTTTCATTAGAAAAAAGTGCACGTTAGATTTGAGTAAATACGGTACTTTCATTTTCGCGATATTTCGCGTGACTAACATTGGACACATAGACGGGCTGCAGGGTTTCCACACAGTGATAACATAGCGTGCTTGGCACTGTGCCAAGAATGCCGTCGCTCGTAGTGGATGCGTCTCGCATTAGTCATGCAAAATTGAAGGTATCCCAAAAAAATGGCGATCCAAAAATACGGCACATCATTTATGGTCTATTGTGGAATAAGGTCACCTATTTTTAGGGCGAATTCGTTATATCGTGCTCCAGATTATTCGGACTTCTTGGTGGTCCCCTTCAAATCCGAATTATCGGTCTACGACTGTACCGAAATATTTTTACATCGAAACATAGGCTTCCTGGCTGGGAATTTTTCAAATTTTCGTTTATCTGCAAAAAATGGAAAAAAATTGTGGATATGAAGCTTGTAGTAACGAGATTTCAGTGTGGATAGCTTGACTTACTAATTTAGGTGCATGTCAAGAAACCCCAGGCGGTAAAAATTAGTGGAGAGTCCTCCACAATTATGCCAATCATAACCATGTGTGCATGTTCGGGACGTCAATTCCCACAATTCAGTTTCATTTAATTGAAGCCTATGTAAATACTGCCAAATCACATTGTTTCAGGATCGAAAGGATGGAGAAACACAAAAGAAAAGGCTTTTTCGTTTGTGTTGTAGCTTCCAAGTGCATGGCCAGGAATCAAAGTTTCGATGTTTAATCACATTCATTTTGCAAGATCTGCCTTGAAGAACACTGCTGCTGTCTGAACTCTGTATTTAACTTGCCGAGTCCAAATGAATTCGCGTGTTCCGGCAGCCAACTAAACTTTCATATACAGTATTAGGTTCACGTATGCTAGCCATAACTGGTAGTACCACCCTTTCCAATACGCTCAAATTGTGGCATCCAGACTGGAAATTTCTGCGTGTAATGCACATGGCGTGCTGGTGGAGATGCCATCCCTGACAGATTATGATGAGCTGCAGTCCCATTTAATTTGGCCACATTTTTATAGCCATGTTGTCCTTCACATTTTTCTTTCGTTAACCGTCTGCACGCTGCGCGCTTCATGTTTGACGTGTTTAATCCTTGCATTACTGAGGCACCAGTACAAGTGTGTGTCAGGGGTGCTTTAATTTGGCTTTTGGAACCGGTGTTTTTACCTTCAGCACTGTGAAATGTTTGCTTTATATGTAACTTTGCATAACAGATGCAATACCCAATTTTACATGAGTTTCTCGCGGATGCGAAAGTGTGTCTATTATTTGAGTAAAATATGGAACCTTGGGCCGGTCCCAGATTCCTCACTGCTTTGCTTATCTGCTTATTGTCCTTGGGCAGCATGGAATGCTTGCACCAATGGTCTTACGCATGCCTTCAGAGTTCTTTTCACCTTTTGTTTCAGGTTTGAGGATGATGAAGACGATGAAGCCATGGAGTCAAGCTACGCAGAACAGATGAAGGAGGAAGTTCGAAGGTGAGTACCTCAAGAGAAGTCTCGGGCATTTGGAAAAAGTGGGTCAGGTGGTCTACTTTGATGATAGCGAAACTTCGGAAGCAGTGTTTCGTATTTCACACCGTATTTGTGTGAGTGTCGATGGGAGGCTGCAATCGACCCTTGGGGCATCATATTGACTGCCGCTTGGGTCTGACAAAAAAAAAATAATATTTTCGACAAAGTATTTTGATGTTTCAGTTCATTTGAGTCATTATTGCGCATGGGCTGCATCACTTATATTTAGGCCTGTTTGAGAGGGTTAGCAACGTGGTCTTGTATTCATGTAATCTTGCTGATCAAATGTAACAAGGCAAAGCACTATGTCCTCTTCACATTCTTTAAAATTTCCTTCCTTGGCAAAGCAAGTCTCAGGCATAAGAGTGCCTGTTGGAAAAAGCGGGTCAGGTGGTGAGGAAACCTTGTGTACTGTAAATCAAACTTATTAACCAAGCCTGAATGCAGGGAAAGGACTTTGACTTGAACGTGTAGGGCATCAAGTGTTGATGATCTCAAATACTGATGAGCACTAATCAGGCTCTTCTGGGAAACAAGCACAGAAAATTGCCACAGGTTAGAGGGAGGACTGACTGCCTCTGAGACTGCCCATGATGCTATGCATGTATGGCTAAGGGTCATACTGAATGCAGGAAAAATACCAAACATCAGACAAGCTGTAAAGCAGCTACAAAATAAGTTATCAAAAATGAAGCACACTTGATGACAAAAAGTGTGACTACAAGTGTTTGCTCCATGCAGTGGAGTGCTGCAAGCCTGTGATCTTATGCAACACTTTTCGTACGTGAATGTGTACTTGTAAACAACAACAAAGAAGCATGGCTTTAAACTGCTGTCCAGTGACTAATGTTTTGTGATGAAGCCAACCGCACGCGGCCATTTTGAACTTCTGCATCAGATGAGTTGCTAGCACTGTCGTGTGCCACCGTATTTTGGCCTAATCACTAAAGAGTGAATAAAACTAGAAACTTGCAATTTGTAATTTGACGCATATTGTCACCGTAACAAAGTCGCATGTTGACATTTCCAGATTGCGTGAACTTGTGCATTTGTCCGAATGAAAAGCTCGCATTTTTTACCAAACGAACTAAAAGATATTGCGACCATTGCTTAGTGCAAGCTTGTGCTCTAACCAATGACAACCACTTTCGATAGTCCTTCCTTGGGGCTTTTGACAGCACCATCTCATAGCTTTTGCAGAAATACAGTGTTCTTTAGAAAACGTTATTTCAATTCAAACAACCCAATTTTTTAAGTAGATTTTTTTTTTCAATGAAAGGTTTTAGTTAATTGAGTTATTTTTGCATACACTGCATCACTTATATTTAGCCCTATTTGAGAGGGCTAGCGACTTAGTCCTGTATTCAGCTAATCTTGCTGACCAAAAGTAACAAGGCAAAGCACTATGTTTTCATTACATTCCTTAAAATTTCATTTTGTCTTTTGCATACAGTAGAACCCCGCTGTTACGTTTTTCACGGGACCGTAAAAAAAAAAAACGTAAGAGCCGGGAAACGCAAGAGCCAGGAAACAGGAAAAATTGAGAAATGGGAGTAGTGTTGAACTGCACACAATATTATTTTAATTCTTACGTGCGACAAAAAGTAGTTTCGCCCGACAGCCGAAGTATCGATTGCGATGAGCTATACAAAGTAAGAATAGTAGTTTTATCGCCTGTATAAACTTGTAAACATTCGGTTATTAACTAATTAACAAACACGGTGTCAGCGCCAACAGGCAAACATGAACACATCACACTCGATGAGCGCGGACACGCGCAGTTAAGCGCCGCTGCAGAAGCGAGCGAAGCGAGCGAAGTGACCTTCGTGCTGTTGTCTATCGCTTCAACCCAAACTGAGCGCCGAGAACACGCAGCACGCACAAAGCCACGAGCCGCCGACGCACCTACACTGCGTAGAATCTGCCCCCACGCAGATCGCTTTCAAGATACGGCCCGCGGGACCGCGCGCGCGCCGCCGCGCAGTATGATGCCAGAGCACAACGCTGCCCGCTACCCCCCCCCCCCCCCCCCCCCTCGCTCCCTCACTGGTGCCTCGAGCGCAACGGAAGGAGGCGCACTTCCTCCCTGCTTTTCTTTCGCACGCGAGACGCGGTCGTCGGCTCCCCTCGCACGCTTTCACTCGCACATTCAGCATACGGCCGCGCGGCTTCCCTCGCGAGCTTTCACTCGCACATACAGCATACGGCGCGCGGCGACGTATGCTGTATGTGCGAGTGAAAGCGTGCGAGGGGAGCTGACGACTGCGTCTCGCGCGAAAGAAAGCATATGGCGCGTGGCGACGGCGTTATCGCCCTTGGACTTTATACGGAACATCTATGAGCCAAAACCAATTTTAGGGCCGCAACGCGTCATAGACATCATCTTTAGATAGCAAAAGCGGATATCAAAGGCCATACTTTTGCTGGCGGAAACCGAAAATACGTAATAAATGTTGCCCCCAGCACTTTGGGCGGCCAATGCCATCGTCAAGCAACCAACCCAAGCGACACGAAAAGTCAAAATGGCGGCTCGGGCCGGCGCGGTGTGGCAGTTCGCAACGTATGATGCGGGAACGGTCCCGCAGTTGCGACGTAACAGCGGGGTTACCAATGCATTGGGTTCTATGGGAGCTGTGCCGGGACCGGCCGAAAACGACGAAACAGCCGGGAAAACGCAGCACCTGGGAACGTAACAGCGGGGTTCTACTGTATTACCAGCCTACATTTTGGGCAGGAGTGGGTCGAGAAGGAAAAATGCAATACAAGGATAAACAAACAATAGCAGGCAAGAAACGCAACAGCATATTGACATAGCAGAGCACATATGCCCATATATGAAAAATAAGAAAAATAAAACTAGATAAATGAAAAGCACTGGTGATCAGGTCCTAAATAACAGTATGCAATTCATGAGAACATCGAAGGCCCAAATGCCATGCTATTACCTTTAACCTTTTTTGACTGCCGGGCATTTTTGATGCATGCCAGAGGGTTTTTTCCTCGGTGTATCAAATTCAGTTTATAATGAAGCAACATGTCAGCAGACTGATTTCAAGCCGTATTTATTGGCCATATGTTGCTCATCATTTTACAAAAATTCTTGATCATAATCAAACAGAAATTATTATGCTAATTATTCAATTAATATATTAATAAAAAAATTGAATGTGGTTTATTTTATGAATGGGATCCTGCACATCAGAGTTCACAAGAACTTCTTGTATTTAGGTGTCACTAAAAAAAGTGCACAGGCTTCTTGCGCCAGTCCGTCGTGTTGAAAATTGAGATGCGTGCCATCCATGCAGCACCGACTCACAATCTACTTTCTCGCACCACCTTTCGCATACAAATTGAAGCTGCTATGAAATTTTAGTTTAACCATTTCTGTACAGCTGTTGTTGCCAGTATGTGGGAATTTCATAATCACAAACTATCTTGGGGAAGGCGAGGAGTGAGAAGGAATCATTGTATGCAGAGATGCCTGAACTAGATATCTCGAGTACAGCGCTTCAAGGGTTGAAGAAACAGAAACAGGTATGTCACACGTGCGTGGCTCTTGAAAGTAGAGGCAGCTCCAGATGCGATCTCGGCGTGATATGTGATAGCGCCTACTGTATAATCTTTTTCATCGCTTGTAAAAAGGTTCTGGTGACATGCTTTCAAATGCTATGGCATGTAAGGCGTTTTAGTTGTATGTATACTGGAAATAAAATTAATTTTTTGTACTGTTTGTTTCGCATGAGATTTTAGCTACGTTTTTATGGTGATAAGATCCCGTAGGCAGAGCAAGGCAGGCACAATTAACACAGTTTAATGACTTGCCATCGTGTTATGATAGTGTAAACAAAGCAGCTTTAATCTGTCATGCCATGTTCATTTTTCATTTTCAAACTCTAGCGTTGTAGTTTGCAGTAGGTCGGATGGCGATGCCTGCCATCACTCCAGACAACTGTCATATATCGGTCACATTTGGCTGTCTTTAGAGATTGCTGTGTATGTCAGCTTTCTTGTTGCATCCTAACTCATACTTTTGTCACCCGCCATCTTCGCAGTGCAAGAATCGGACTCAAGGAGGATCTCGAGGACATGAGGCGCGAGGAAGAAGAGCTGCGGCAGAAGCAGATGCGCAAACTACAGATGATGCGCAAGATGCACCGCAAGTTGTAGAGCCCCCACGCTAATGGCATGCTGGACTCTGTGACTAAAGTGGTGTAAAGAAATGGCCGAGGAACTGTGACCATCCCTCAGAGAAGTGTTCACGTTGTGCTTGCCTCTGCAGTGGAAAGTGTCTCTTTGATGCCATCTGCGTGCTACAGCAGTGACCACTATTTGATGCCGTTGCATTCGCACTGCACTTAATGCAGTTGTTGCAGCCCAACCTGCATCTTTGCGCCCTGCTGGGAGTTCAGGTGAAGTTTTTTTTTCCTGGGGAGTTTTGCTTGGAAATGGTGCTGTTGATGCCAGCTAAAGCAGCAGTCACTACTGGCTCCCATTGGAACTGGATTGAAGGACGCACATTTGAAAAGGACGTGTTTCTGGGTGAAACCTAGAATTTGGGACTGTAGCCAAACAATGTAATGCAAGCCTCACCGAGTGCTATAACTGCCCTGTGGCGTATTGTGTGTATCTGCATCTCTGTTGAGTTGCCCCTTGCATCTGAAAGCCGTTATTGGCACATACTGCCTGTCGCACAATGCTTGCATGCGAATGTGTGCTGCCTCTCCCTACAAGTGAGAACACAATAATCTTAATCGTTGTGGATATGTTCTGGGAGCAACCCACAAGCTTGCTGGCTTGCATGGAGCTTGCATGATACCGAAGCTGTAGGCGGGCACTTCAGCAGGCCCAAGTAACAACCTCAAATGGGCAAACTCGTTCTTCCCACCTGCTGCTGCTGTCGGCTGTTTTACTGCTACGCTTTCAACTGCTCAAGTGTTGCATCACTGCTCGCTGATTGGCTTGGGCACTGGTGCGAGTTTTGAATGGTGCCCTCCAGTGTTTGCTGCAGACGAACATGGCTGTCTTTGTGCATGGCTTGTGTTGTTGGAGAGCTTACTGCACTGAAAGCTTGTGTTTGGTTTGCGACTTAAATTCTGTAGTAGATGGCAGGGTGCTTCACCTGATAATGGCTACTACCATGTCTCATTTCTTTTGGGGGGGGTACCTGTGCTGTGACATAAAAGCTTTCTCTGTTCCCCATGAAGTCCCTTGCCTTTGCACTGCATGTTGCCCCTGTTACGTGCTCACAGATCTGCACTTGCTTCGCCATTGTGCATTACAGCTTGTGGGGAGGGGTTGTATATCAGCAACAAAGTCAAGGAAAAGTGGGCTTTGGTGTCTTATTCTACGGTGAAACAGTGTTGTCGTTCTGTGACACCCTTCACTGTCAACGTAATGCACTGTGGCAAAGCAAATTGTCAAGGAGGCTGTTGTCTCGGGCCTCTTGTATGTTGAATGATGCTGTAATGTGTAGTAGGATGAAGAGAGGTTGGCTGGGCTTTGCAGTTTGTGAAGTCTGTGCTCCGTATATGTGTGAGTGTCGATGGGAGGCTGCAATCGACCCTTGGGGCGTCATATTGACTGCCCCTTGGGTCTAACAAAAAAAATTAATAAAATATTTTTGACAAAGTATTTTGATGTCTGTGCGTGGTAGCTTTCAGCAGTGCAGCGTTTGGGGTTATGTAGCCTCCACTGCCACGTACGAAGATCTACTTTGGACGTGCCCTGGGACAAAGACAGTTCGCGACAGTGTGCTTAAAGGTGTGTAATTGAACAGTGATCAAGCTGAAGACTATGAAAGATGGACTATGGACAATACATTTTGGTCATTGTTGCAGTGTCTGTATGAAAAAGGCCTGCATGCTTATATTTAGCTCCATTATGAGGTTATGCCGCGTGGCAACCCAAGCACAAAAAAGAAATATTAAGGAGGTGCCGTGAAGCTTGCCATATGTGGCCCACAGTACTTCCAACTTTATCATTAGCTGGCTTTTACCATTTCCTGGATTTTTATCATTTACCGGTACAGTGCACCAATTTGTGGTGCACTATGCCATAACTTCACTGTAAGATGCTCAGAACTTCTTTACCAGAACTGGCATTTGCAGGCAACTGTTGATGTGATGTTTTTTGACACACTAGGTACATGAAAGCTTGCTAAGCTTTTTCACAAATTTTCTACATAGGGAACCATTGCTGGCCCGGTGGCACTACAACTGATTCACTGTGTTACTAAATAAAATCTTAAGACTGGGCACTTTGGGCATCATCGAAAATGGGAGATTTCAAGCCACAAGAGATGTGCGCCTCCTGTATCAGAACTCACGAATGCACAAAGCCAAAGTCAGCATACTTATGTTTGAGGCCATTGCTGTTCGACAGCTTACCGTTTTTTCTTTGGAAGCTACTCAATGCTTTTTCCTTGAGACTGGTGACAAAAAGTGGCATTAGGAATCCTCAATGTGTGTTACCAGAAACTGCTTCCTTTGCCTGCTAGATAGTGTTTTACAGCACTCCTTTCTGCTGAGGAAGTTTCAGCACTAGTTTACCATGGTCAGGGGTGGGACTCCTGCGCCAAACTGTGCAAAACACAGAAAATTGACCGAAATTGTGCCACCCTGCACCAAAACGGTTTTGGCATGTGTGCTCCGGCAGTGGCCGCGAACAGCAAGCACATTCGTTCTCTGAAACACCGACTATTACTATACTCCCTCGTGGATGCGCTTCACAACAGCCGCCGCCGACAGACCTCCGAGATCTCGTAAATTAGCCACCGTTGCCGCACTACGCTTTCCTTATGTTTTCGCCATACCCTCCTCCGCTGTCGCTTCATGGTTCCTCTGCACCCTCCTTTCCGCTTTCCTCCTTGCACCTTTTCTCTATCGCTACTTTTTTTCATCCCTCACTGTACTATGCGTTCCCTGTCATCTTCCGCTGGGCTCATTCGCTCGGCTACGAGGTAGGACGCAGACGCTCGCCGCAGGAACGGGCGATAGCAAATTGCGATAGCATCGATTGCGATAGCAAATTAGTAGACAACTATATGAAGCAAGGGTAGTAGATTTATTGACCGTATAAACTATACATTCGCACGCTAAATTAACAAGCATGGCATCACGCGCGCACAAGCAAACATAAACACGTCACTCGATGATCGCAGAAACTCGCTGTCAAAACGCTGGAGTGAGGAAGCGTGCCAGCAGCAGCGAGTGAATTGACCTTGTGCTGCCTCTCGCTTCAATGCCAACTAAGCGGCGAAAACGCTGTGCACACGAAGCTATCGATCAGCACTCGCACTCTGTCCCCATTGCAGATTGCTCTCAAGATAGGGCCTGCCCATACGCAGGGGCCGCTGGAGTGAACGACACCCCCCCCCCCCCCACACACACACACACTCCCTCCCCCTGGTGCCTAGTGTACGACGCTCCCTTCCCGCTTTCCTCCCTTGCGCGTGTGAGATTGAGTCGCAATCATCGGCTCACCCTCGCAAGCTTTCGCTCGCACATGCACCATACGGCGCACGGCGACCGTGTTATCGCTCTGGACTTTATACGGGACATCATGGCGACGGCAACACCAGAAATGCATCTTGAGAGTCCATATAAATGCTATCGCAGCAAAAGCAGATTGGAATAGTTTTATGTTATACCAGCCCAGGGTTGATTGTGGCTCTCTGGGTCTGCGCAGTGACATATGGTGACCCAGAAATTATCTTACAGGGTCGATTGGACAGCATAATGTGAGAACATTTTCTGCTATCATCATAAGCGTCGGCGTAGGAGTATATAGTTTGATCGTAGTGCAACGAATGTTCTCGGCTTTACAGAAAAGCATGCGCCGTGCTGCCTCTCGACCCACTCTTCCATATTTTAGTACATTATAGCTACAAAGTGCGCTTCTATTGTGCGCTTCGTCATGGGTTATTTGGTGTTTCATCGTGGTTTCGAAGTGCGCTACCATATTCCATTATTCCACCAAAGTTCAGATTGGACTGCTCCAAACTGCTTCAAAATGAAATTTTATCTGCTCCAAATTGCTGCAAAATGAAATTTAGTCTGCTCCGAACTGTGTTAAAATGCAATTTTGTCTGCTCCAAACTGCTCCAAAACCCAATTTAACCTGCTCCAAAAATTGCTCCAAAATAACTTTCGGCAGTCCCACTCCTGCATAGTCAGAAATGTCTCTACTGCCTTGGGAAATGCACAGCATCACTGTGTATTCCATCCTTTAACATGAGAGACCAGCATGTGTTGGTTAGGTTTTGTTTGCTTGTCCACACTGTCAAGCCTGTTGGACATCATTCATTGCGCACGGTGATGGTCGTCTTTCAAAAGCATACAAGCAAATCAGGGACTAGAAACTCACATAGAGCTGTTCTATGCCACTGAGCGGGTGCGACGAGCAGATGATGTGGCGCAGTGCTCAATTAAAAGACGTGCTGCACTGGCACCACCTGGGCTAGTGCTGTGTATAATACTTGAATACATAGTAAGGTTTGTATTGCTATTGGTCAGAGAACACCTGTGGAGGCGATGCATGTTATTGTTCTGAAACACAAAAAAAAAAAATGTAGAGTCCCAATTTTCTCAGTGTTTTTTTTTTTTTTTTTTTAGTTCGCTCCACATAAGCCTACATACACACTGTATAAACACAGCCATCTATGCTTACCAGTTGTGAATTCTTTGGGGGAGGGGAATTCCAAGTGACGGGGGCAAACAGCATTGCCTTGGTACTGTCCAGCTACTTGGCACTTGCATATTTTTTAATTTTGGCACAAGTTACGTAGAATGCCCTGTATATGTTGCATAGTGAAGAGGTAAAATAAGGTTTTTACACTTTAAACATAAGCAAATTGGTTGAAAAAGCTCTTGGAGGGTTTTCAAATGAGTGAAGTTTGAAAATAAGCCATATAAAAATCAAAGCAGAATAAAGTCACTTGGTCAAAATAATAGAACACTTAATATATACCTACATACACAAGCGTTTGCGCACTTCGCCCCCATCAAAATGTGGCCGCTGCAGCTGGGCTCAAACCCAGAACATCTAGCTCGGCAGTGAAACGCATAGCACTCCTTTCTGAGACACTAAGCTACTGCAGCAGGTGGGAGCATTTCCTCAGAAAAAGGTCAAATGCGGCAGTGTTAAAAAGATTGTAAAGCAGCAGGAAAAAAATTTTGAAAGAAAAATATAACCAACGATTACGATACTCCCTAATGCGAAATTTGACTGAAGCTCTCTACGTGTTTTCATTTTACGATATATTGCCTGGCGCGAACAATCTGTCTCGTGCGGCATGTTGCAAAGGGAGCGAAGTGTTCCGCGACTGCTTCGCTAATCAGGAGATCGCGAGAGGCAGTGTGTGGGCGCAATTCACAGCAGCCACCGCAGACAGACCTCCGCTCATGTGGAGGTCTGTCTGCGCCAGTCTTTGTTTCCATATATGGTATTGGTGGCATCACCGGTGAACAGACGCACGCTACTCTGGCGCCATCTCATAGCCATCGTCGACGCGGAGCCCATCTCGGGGCACTACGCTTTCCTTCTCGCGCTTTCACTGTACCCTCCTCCTCCGCTTTCTGCCTCATGGTTCCGCTGTACCCACCTCCTCGCGCTCTTTTTGCTATCGCTGTCTTTCATCCCCCGCTGTGCTCCACGTTTGCTTTTTCATCCTTCACTGTGCTCGTTCGCTTGGTTACAAGGAACGCCGACGCTCGCGGCAGGAACAGGCTCCTAAGAGCTGCGCTCTATAAAATGTTGCAGTTTCATCCTGTTGCATGTTCAGTCATCATCAATATGCAAGGAAACAGGAATTTTTTCAAAACAATAACTCGTGATGCACGGGTTCATATCTGGGAACTCGATACATATCAATAAAGTTTCCTGTTGAATTTTTGTATCATCCTTTATGGAGGAGGGCATGTGTGTTTAGCCTCTACAGGCGTCTGAAAAAAAAAAAAGAGGTGTTCCCTTTCATATTGATGACGACTGTACTTGTAGAGCTCTACGCATGCACCCTCATGTGCAAAAGTAACGGACTCTCTCCAGTTTTGACCTCGTTTTTTTAATCAATTGGCAAATAAGTGTTGTCCTTTTTTCAGGATTATGTAACCAATGTGTCAAACGAGTCCCATGTCGTCTGAAAAATCCTGAGAAGGGGCTCTGTTGCCTTGACATGTGCCTGTAAGCTTTCTAGACACATAGAAACTACACTTTGCTAATGAGAACAGTTTCATCACATTGCCTTCTGCAATATTACTGTGTTCTTCACATTAAAATAAGCTGCCCATCGGATGCATACGTCGCACCCTGCTGTCTTGCTAATGCTGGCAGGCCCCTACGTGAAGCACACACACCTTTCTGAAATTTACTAAATTATCTTGCCAACACTGACATGATGTGGTACTGCCATCCATGACCAGTGTATTGAACTGATAAGGCTTCTTCTTCTTTCATATAAAACACATATATATATAAAACATCACACAAAGTATTGTATAATTGCAGATAAAATGTCCAACAGTGAATGCGTTCAGGCAAGCTGAGCTTGTTGCAAGATACTGAAAGGCATAACTGAACACTATACGCCACACCTCCTGCACATTTTCAGCAGTGTAGGTACATGCCAGTTGAAGAGTCATATGTTAGGCTGCTAATTTTACAGCAATATATTGTAGGCTACATCAGAGTGGGATAACCTTCTCTAGCAAATTGCTTTGATTTAGTGTTTACAAAAAATCTGTTGTTGGCCTAGATGCCCACCAGTCATGCAGTGATGAGTGAGTGAAATAACTTTATTGAGGTCCAGAGAAGACGCAGGGGACACCCCGCGCCACCCGGCTAGTCCCACGTAGGGACTGGCAAGCCGAGCTTGACGGCCCGATCGCGGGCACTCTGGACGGCCCGATCTGATCTGAATTGTTGAACAATTCAGATCATGTTATATCTTTAAATACACATTTTCCTAGCATGCAGTGATGCTAGGAAAATGTGTATTTAAAGATATAACATGATCTGAATTGTTCAACAATAAGGGATGTTCACTCCTTTGAGTACTGATTAACTGTTCACTCTGTTCACACCTTTGGCTCATGGCTTCCTAGGCAATAGTAAAATAAATTTGTCATACGACAGCATCGTCTGTTGGAAATAGAAGTATATTCAGCACACTAAAACATTTGTAAAGAAGTGTCCAGATGCTGCCAAGCAAATGTCCCCGAGAAGAGTTAAATGTATTTTGTCTTCTGTTTCCCTTTTGCGAAATATCACTGCAAATAACTCCAACATCCCAGAATAACTGGGCTGCTATGGTCATTTGAGCTGCCATTATAATTTGAGGCACTTAAATGCAGTGGCCCTTGTATGGAAAGTTCACTCGACTGCACTTGCGTGTCCAAACAGAGTTTGGCAGCAGCAGTGTTACTATTAAAGAAAGCAGCAGCTCGTAACAAGTGGGATGAGTCCTCGACCTTTCTATCAATGAGCAATACTCTATTTACCAAGCTGAATTTCCTTCAGTGCCCTTGAGACTTCGACCCGACAGCCTTAATTGGTGGTGTTGACCCAAGTGACTGCCGGACAAAGACAAGATTATCCAGGACATTCTAGCTCTTATCGACCAGGCAAGACTTCAGGACGCTATCTGAATGAGTATCCCCTCATCCTTACAAACCCAACTCCCCCACCCCTCAATCCACGGATGACTCTAGTCAAGAGTGGACGTCGTATCTAATATTTCAATAAGTGCATCTCATCTCTCCTTTCCAAGAAAGTAGGATTTCTTTTCTCTTTAGCAGTAGTGCGGTTGTCCTCATTGTAAGGACAGTATGCGTGGAAGCCATTTTATCAACATCTTCGGCATTCCTTAATGCTGTTCTCCTTGTTGAAATGTTAGCTCCAGCCTCTGACATCTCTTGTTCAACCACTGTGATAGAACAAAACAGGTGGTATAGCATCTATTTTGATTAATAATCCTGCCCCCTTCTGGCTGGAGCTTTTTATTGGTGCATGCTGAAAACTGAACACATGGGCAGTTTTCTGCCCTGCACATTTCGAAATGCAGCTACTGCAGCCAAGATCCCACAGCATTGTGTTCAGCGAGTCAGCAAAAACCCTGCACAGAGGCCTACCACCACTGCATTGTGGTAGCAAAGTAAAACACAGATTGTGCCATGGTGCTAGCAAAATAAAACAAGTGTCGAGACACTCAGTGTTTGCTTGAATGCGTTTAATGCTGTCAATAAGAACCCGTGTACACAACAGGCAGCCCGCAGGCTTCGGTAAAGAGGACAGAGAGGTCATCACAAAAACAGGTCACTGTCACATGCAAAGCCCGCTGGACACGTGAACAGACCACAAGCTCGGTTTCTCTCAGTCATCAATAGCAGTAAGGTGAAAAAAAAAAGAAGTCATTCTGGAAAAAATTCACAATTAGTATAGGGAACTTGTGGCAAGTGCAGCATGAAGGAAGTGCAAGAAGCGACTGTGCAACATCACTTCATGCGCTTCACTTACAACATCACCCTGCTCAACAGTGCCAGCTCCAAAGACATTCCTTGCAATAGACAACACTGCTCCAAAATAATTCGACCTGGACAACTTTTCTTTCTACAACATCAGAGTGTTCCTGAGGCACTAGTCAACAACGAGGCTGCACAACCGAGACCTTTGGTCTAGCCAGTCTTGATTTTCCCTCCAAAAGATACATCCATTCTTTTTTTAGAGGGTGGGACGACAGTTCACAGACCACAGGAACTAAGAAGCTGCTGCACTTTCTTGCATCTAAGCCACAGGTGTAAAGGAAACCACACTTTTTAATCTGTAAGCTGCATGCTTTGGGTGCAAGAAAATTCAGTCTTGTTTTGGTGTCTCCAGTGATTCATAAACTTTTTTTTTGTTTTTCATCATAGCACGGTGCATTTCACATTTAATCGGAACGCTCAGTATGTAAGGAGATGAAACCAACTTTTACATTTTGGTTGTTTCTGTGGAGAAGGTGGCTAAAATTGGCTACCAAGCATCCTGGCTAGAACCTTCCGGGCCTCAGTGACTGGTCTGAGATGTCATTTGGACTACAGCACTGACCCAGCGTCATTTTCAGCTGTGACATGAACCGCACGTGGCCAGACACACGTATAGCCTTTGAAAGAAAAAAATATGGCTAGGCCTATCTCGTGCAGAAAAATATCTGGCAGAGGGTCAGGCAAATGCACAGAGGCCTAACAAAGTTCTGAAAATGGACGATAGCAAGATTCAAGACAGCAGAACAATAAGGAATGCACTCAAACTTATTCAGCCAGAAATATATTTACATGCTGTACATTCACACTGCAATGTGCGCATGTGCTGTGCGTATGTCTTTGTGTACGTGTGTGTATATATATGTGCTTGCTTCTAGCCGGGCGATCCTCAAGTGCTCTTTCTCGAAGCGTGCTTAAAGAAGACCAAACCGACGTCAGTGTTGCTGACCGGGCTCTTAGTAAGTCTTTTGCAAATGTGCCGCTGCCGACCAGCAGCAAACAGTTATGGATCATGTCCGTAATTCACACAACCCTGTAAACAGCCCATGTACCCAAATTATTCTGGCTGCTGCAGTCCATTCGTACAACCATAATAAAATTGACACCGTGGACAAAATCCTCCCCTCTTGCAACCTTAAAAATATGTACAGCGCATAAGGGTGTCCATTCATTTTCTAAACCAACAGAATCGCAACAACTCCTCTGCGACGTCCAGTATGTATTTTCTCATTTACAGTTCGACCTCACAATAAACTCAGCACATGCGCACAGTTTATACTGGCACTGATCATCACCTCACTGCAATGCCAAACACTTGCAAGTGTTCATTATGCACACACTAACAATGTTTCAGAAGGTTGCCACATTTTTGTTGGCATGCACGAAATAAGACACTGCAGGGTAACAGCTAAAAGAGCGAAGGCTGTATGGTGACCTGTGTATTTATTCTAACAACTCTAAAGAAAGAAGGATGGCAAAGGATGCATACGAATGTTTTTTCATTTTCACAGAATGAACAAGACTATCACGGATGCCAATATTGTAGACAAAGATTCCACCGTGTTGTGTAATTTGAGCAAAACAAAAGAAGCAGCATGCATTAAATCTCTTTTAGAATAAAAATGCATGAATGAAAACTGCTGCTTTTTCGACAACAAAGATGCAGAAAACACTGGAAGAAGACACAGCTAGCAAACACTAATTTTACTCAATCACAAGGTCATTATATATGTGCAAATTTCAGAATATCTTGATGCCATGATTGTCTCTTGCTTTTTGTATGCGCGTTTTCTCCATTCTTTACACTTGTGATGCCTTGGTGTGCCGTGCATACAAAGTCAAAACTCAGTACAAAGAACACGGATATAACGAAGTAAATCTAAAATGCTCTTCACTGATATCAACGTGTAATGAATATAAGCTAATAATGGTGAATGAATCTAACGAAGGTATTTCCATGTGACTTCCTATGAGGTTTGAGTGTATCCCATGACCGAGTAAAATAAGCAGTCGCTAGGCATTTTTTTTGTTTACTGTGTCTTTGGCATTCAAGAAGTGGCAAGTTTCAATCGACAGAATCAACAATTCAACGACGAAAACATTTCCAAGCACAATTTAAGTTTACTCCCCTACAACCTACATAATGTGTTCCTCCCCCTCAACTGCAGCGGTGCGGTTTTTAATCCATTGAGAAATTTATTCAATTTGAATAATGACGTACAGCATTTACTAAACTGGCTCCATGCGGACTCAACTGAATTGACTAAATCAGCTCATTTCTATGGCAAGTCGCAGTGCGGGACAAAAGCAGGCCATTAGCTGTTGCCCACAAATGGCGTTCCTACAAACACAGCAGCATTGCTAGGATTGTGTCAGGGTTGCCTCAGGGTTGTGTGGACAACGGGCATAGTCCGTGCAAGCTGATGTCATAAATTAGACACTGACTGGTGCGCACCGACAATCAAACGTGTCTGCTGCAATCACGTGAACAACTTCACATAGACAGCACTCTTGAGGCAGTTTTTCAACAAAAACTGCCCTGTGCTTCCATGCAACTCTAATATACTTAACACAAGCTCCTCTTGGCTAAATTTAAGCGTAACCGAGCATTTCAAGCTTCCAGGGATTTTGGCAGCTCAGTGGTTAAATCAGCAAGAATGCTTCAGCTGGGTTTTCAACCAAACACAAGGCACGCTTTCACACTCTGAACTTTCTTACACTCAATGCATTTATTTCCATTTGCTTTGACAAGTCTAGGAGGCGAACAAGAGTTTGGGACTGCGAAGCTTTTCCAATGCAATGTTACTTGCGGCAGGACCATGAGTGGGTGTCACTATCGACTTTCTTCCTGTTATATGTACACTGCCCAATTGTGCAGTGCTGTTGCATATGAGCTGTCCTGTGAATTTGGTTTTTATATCTGTAAACAAAGCCTGGAGAGGCTCCTTTTTATGAAGCAGTATGACAGACATGAACTACTAAAGGAAACGCCCGTCTTGTTCTCTTGCCCGTGACTGAAACAGTTACCCTGGGTGCAACAAGTCACGAGTTTTGTGTTGAAATGCCTGTGCTTCACTCTAATGAGCCTCCAGTATAGTAGGGAAAAAACAAAAGAAACCTTTGGTGTCAACAAGGCTGTTTGAAATAGGCAAGATGTCTGTTGATGGAAGTGTGGCATCACTGGCCACAAAATGCCACCGAGTTCCGCGGTGCTTCTCAATAATTGTGACTAGCTAAAGGAGTGAATGTGCGCCCTTGCTGGAGCACTCTTTGGTTTTTCTTCTTGGGACTGATAGAATGCTGCTTCTTTCACAAGGAGCTCTGCACTCAATAAACATGCTTCAGTTGTGATAAATGCAACTTCCCATCTTTCAGTGACGTTTGTACATTGCAGCTTGCAACAACTGCCATTACGCACCTCGGTGCAGCACAACCTTGCTATCATCGCAGGAAAACAGCTAGACCTTAAAAGGAGGCTCTGAAACACCGTCGTCCGCCCATTTCCCATGTTTCAGTTGAACTGGGAAGGGAAAAGCCACCACTAGCTGAATCCCTTTAATGGGAATATAATACCATACAGGATCATGTAATATATTGGCCATAATTTTTTTTTCTAGCATTTTCGATGACAATTAAGAGAAATTATATTTTCTTCAATATGTCTTCTATTGAAGGTCAACTTATCTAAAGCTACTGTTTGAACACACACAGGCTGCGATTGACAGCACTGGCAAGTACAAACTAGATGAAAATAAGACTATGGCTATGGCTTGAAATGGTTAAGCTGGGTTCGCTGGTCCTGTCAGACCAAGGTGTCTTCTTTCACAATGTGAACTTACCAGTGCAGCTAATACACAAGTAAAGCCTGTTTCACATGGTCTAATTTTGCCTGCAATTTTGTACTTGTGAATTGAATGATGCAACGAATGTGCCATGGGGGACCCCTTCGGGCAAAGTACTGAAGTTCGCTGCGCACATGCAGCGTGAATCAGGAACCAATAACAATATGGATTGTCAGACACGTCACTGTTGCTTGCCTGCTTATTTCTTGCTTTGGTAAAGTAACGAGCTTCGAACGTGAAAAACTTTTCACAAAAAACGGTTCCTGGTTTACTTTAATTTGTTTTTACCAAAGCGGACTGAACAAGCCTGTGCCAAGAATAATTCAGACTCCCACGAGGTGCTCGCAAATGTGAAAATCACAACTGCAGAGATTGGTGCACATGTAACTGCAAGAAATGCAGCGCAAGATTGCAGCATGCAAAACAGGCTTAAGATTAAGGATCCAAAGATGTCTTTTCAAGGAACTTTACATTCTCTGTTTTTTACATTTACAGCTGCGGCACTGTACATACCTATATTACTTAACTCACAAGAGTTTCAATACAATGTAAAAAAGAAAAAAGAAAAAAAGTTGCACAGTTTGTACTTGAGAGTGCAACTACCTTGGTTTGTCGCATGCACAGTATGGTCCACTCTTAAAGGAAACACATTTGCGTGATCATATGTGTATTACAACTGCTGCTAATTAACTTAATGGGAAATGTGAGGTATTCGTGCATACAAATAAAGCACAGCAAACCAGGCCATTTGGAATGCTTCCATTCTGAGCAGCACACAAAATGAATGCATACAAATGTAGTCTGCAGGCCTTCCCATTGTATAATCGATGGTGAAGCACTAACTGGGAGAGTAGACCGTGGTGCACTGCTTTAAAGTCTGTTCTTGCCACATCCAGAGCATATGCATAACGGGAGAAGGAACAACTTTGGCGATCAAGAAGGTGCTGTGCAGACAAAAGGTGTTTCAGAACCTCTTCAGGACACACCGTGCAAGCACTTTCTCATGCAGTGAATGCACAAACCATGAAATGCAGCCATTCTTGCTATCATAATAGGCTCCACAACATAGTATCAAGTCCCCTTCATGCACAGCCGATTATTCTCGGCTAAAAAAAATGCACTCTGTTCGAAGCCCACTGAGTAGACAGAACAGCCTGTTGAGCAATACACAGTGCTCACATCCCAGTCTGATGACATGAATGGCGTGATATGGTTACCTTTCGTTACAATTTGAGGGCCGTAAACTTGCAAAAACATAGAACCATGCTACACTTATGACCACAGCCCATGCTTCTTCTCAAAAAAAAGACAAGTATCGTGAACCCCTTTTGCGACACCTTACAGTCACCCTTCAGTACACATGGCCACAGGTTAAGTACGGGCGACGAAAAAAATAATGTGCGCTGGCATCAGCAAAAATCTCGCTTGACTACATGCACACTCTTTGAGCTTTCAGGAAATTCTGCTGCTGGGTCGATAACTAACCGCTGCACTATTGATCAACCACTTTCAGCAATGCTTTATCTTTTGTACTGGCACTGCTATGATCATCCCGAAGCGTCACTGCATTGGAATTTATTTGCTTCAGTCAGGACATACATTGGCATTGCTTGTCATGTCAATGCACTCGACGATTGTTACTTACAAAAATATTAAAAATGCAAGTTGCTCACCCTCCTCAAATTGTCATGTCATGCCTGCTTTTGCTTCTGTGCCCAATCACTGCCACGCAAGCAATACAGAACATTGCTTGCACGTTTACAGCGCGCACAATTTCCTGGCTTGTACGTTAGCAGGGGAGAACACTGAAAATGCCCCACTCACACAGTACGATTTCGATCATGCATTTTTTGCATAACATGCATTTTGTTGCATTTAAAAATTCTGAGTGCATCAAAAAGATTCAAGCTTCTCTTCTGATTGGGGTTGATCAAGAATACAGCCTTCTGGAGTGAACTGAACTCAGATAATCTTGTCCCTACCTTTGTACCTTCAACACTGCAGTATACAAAAAATGTACTGGCATTTAAAAAATAAGAAAGAGAAAGAAAAACTTTGCTTAACAAAATAACATTTACTGCAAACTTGTTTCAAGCACTGATCTAAGTCAATTCAGCACTGCCTCTGAATGCAGCGACGATGAGGTCTGCACAGTCTATTATTCAATGTAAAGGAATGTACACAACACACACTTCTGATCCAACCATTTTACATGTACTCCGTGCATCCAGTAACTAAAGCCAAAAATCAAACCAATAGCGAAATACAAAAGAAGAAAAAGAAACCTCGAACAGCTAAAAACTATTTACAGCTGAGCACATATCCAATACATTTTTCTTTCCTAAGTGGCATACACTGTTGCCATAATCCACAAACTCACACTTTCACCCCCAAAGACAACTGCAATAGCCTGTCATGCTCAGCAGTGGCAATCAAAAGAAAATGCATCAAGACATTTCCATAACAAATTCCATAAAAGGAACAATATAACAATAAAAATGATCAATACAACAACAACTAATATTTAAAAAGGAGGCCAACGCAGTAACAGCAGCCAACAGAGGCTAATTTAAGCTTATCAAGAAACCGTGATGCCCCCAGATGCAAAGTCTTTACAAAGTTACAGTGACAAACACTGCACATGATAATGTTCTCATCAGCAAAGCTCAAAAGCTCCAATAAAAAAAAAAAGGGCAATTCTCTGAGAGCAAACAATAAAGTGCAGTCACTGACACAAGCTCATTTACTGGCAGTAGAGCCAACTTGTGACAAGAGCCACATCTTTGAGTGTTCGTATCGCACACAGAGATCAAAATTTATATTGTGTTTTTCTTGTAAATATGCCACACACACTCAGTGCATGCAACAGACTACATATAAATGTTACACCAAAGTACACAGAAATAGTCACCTTTGAAATGTGGTTTTGCTTTTGTTCTATGTTCTTTTCATCACCTAGCGCATTCAAAGTCAAGATGACACGGACAAGGCATTGTGCGATGAAGATGCTTCTGCTTCAAAGTACTGTGTGATCGATGCACGAAGCTGTATTTTCAATTCATGGCTTCAGCTGGTACTTCTCTGCACAACAAAATGCGTACGAACATGTATTGTAGCAGTGCCGGAAATTTGGTACCACGACGACAATTTCTCCCGACCAGGCTGCGAATGCATCCAACAATGATGCAACGTCAAAATAAAGAATAAAAGCTTTCTCGCCCACAAGGCTGCTCTGTCACGTGTGGTTCCCCTGCTTCGCCAATCAACATGCGTCGACAGTGATGCCCCCGAGAGTGATTGAAATGCGTTCGATAACGTGTTACATGGAACCTGCAACTGCAGGTTGTAGAAGCTGAAACTGCGTCATAGAAAATAGTTTGGCAATAAAAAGATACAGCGCATGCACAATGCCAATATTTGTGCATATACAAGGCAAGCTTTTTCTTTTTTTTCTTGTAGTCGTGCAGCAACATGTGGCAGTGTCATATTCCGGTATAGAGTTATTAGTTTTGTTTTTGTTTTCTTTTCTGTAGTGCTGTAATAATACCTGACAGTGTCATGTTTCGTTATATAGTTGTAAAATGCTTATTTTATTTTTTTTCAATTTTCTTTTCTTGTTTAAATGTTCTGAAATATATACGAGGTCTGTCCAGAAAGCTTGTGAACTTGAAATTATAAACTGTTTGCGAAAACCTAGGAATTTGAAAAATTCCATTTCTTTTCACATATATGATGGCTAACTGTATTAAGTGGGGACAGTGCTTCACTGCTACGGGAAATTTCATTAGAGTCAGCTGGATTTCGTGCCGACTTCTAGAAAAAGTTTGTGCCCAACAACACTCACAGAACTGACAGAAGAACGCCTCAACGGTCTTCCTTAAACCGCTTTGCCTCTAACAGAAATATGGGATTCTTGTGTTGGTGCTTCCTGCACTTTCTCACTCCTGTCTTCCCTTAAGATAAATGCCCGAGTGGTGTCATGCCTCTCCTTATTATTCAAAGTTTTGAACTAAGTTACCTACAAATCCCCTGCTTCTCAAACTTGGCCGTTTCAGCCAAGCGAAGAAAAAGAAAGCATAATCGGCATGTGTTAACACGTGTGAACACAATGTAACAACAAACGGTCATATGCTCATCGAGGTCTATACGAGGCAAACCAACATCCAACTTGCTGCATAACAAAAAAAAAGTTAACAACTTTCCCAGACGAATCTTGTACACTAAAATATGCAGTACATAGCTTTCCTGAAACAAGCAGAGGTAGTATTTCTATCATTTCTTGAAAAAAAAAAAAAAACCAAAGACGCCTTCCTGAGATTTTGATGCAACTGTTATCACTGAATACACGATGCGATATAGCATAGGTACAGTTTTGTGGCTTTGGTCGCAGTAACATTTTCAGACTAAGTGACACTTGTAAACAGAAATCTCCAAAAATTACAGTAATCAAAAATACCTGTCTCTGCACATGGTTCACTTCTAAAAAAGCTGCGCGTATGGATATAGAGATTTACATACGTCTAACATCTAGACTACCCAGTAACTGACCAGATCACGAAACTGCCAGCTCGTTGCCTTTTAAATTTAAGTGAGAAAGGAATATAGCCTAACCATTGACATATCACATTTAGGACATTTTTTTCCCCCACATAATTCGGTTAGCTGCAGATAATTCAACGACATAACCACCTCTGAGATAGGCAACTACAAATCTTGGGGGCTAAGAATTTACTTTGTCATGCTCATGACTGATAAAATGCTCCCAAAAAGGTCTCCAAATCACCATGCACTGACTAATCCGCCTGACTAATCAGGCGGTGGAGACACCATACTGCTTCAATGCGAGATCTCAAACAAGACAGTTTTGTTTCGTTTTGTCTCATTTGTTTTTCCTGCAGTAGTTAACACACGTCAAACTGTCAAACTTTCTTTTTCTTTTAATTGTGCGGGAAGGACTTCTCAAAGACAACTACAACTTCTGACTAGCGTCTTAGCGAGCTGCACCGATCAGCAGTAAATGACCGACTTCCAGCAGTACAACTCGACCGTCCAGTTTTTCCCGTAAATCTGACAGCCAGTCTGCCACGAATGGCTCAAGAGCAACGAAGAAAAGGAGGCCTACAAACTCACAAAGCTGTAACAAACACGCTAAAGTGTGGAAGGCTGTGGAACTTGGCTCAACAGTTACACAGCTTCACCACGTGTCTCCCTTCGTAAAAACAAGTACTCGCAGCCGGTAGCAAGACACGCAGCATGTGGCTTGCGTAAGGCACTGGAAAAGCCAGTCCGAAGAAAGACAACTCACGCGAGAAAACTTAAATACAAATGGGGTGTAGCAAAAATATCAGATACACTCTTTGCCCGTCGTTGCAGGCCGAAGAAAACGCACAATCCTCCGCAGTGAACCAAATGTTCAAACACGCACAAGTGGCTGGGGCAGGCACCCTAGACGAGCAGTGGGGCCCGGCCACAAACGAGACCGGATCGTGAGATCGAGCTCATTCTCTGTGGTAGCCGAGGTAGGTTCGGAGGTCGCGTTGTGGGCAAACTCCGTCGGTGGCAATGGGCACTTCAGCCCGGATGGCCACTCCTAGGAGGGTGGCAACGTCATGTCCAAGAACTCGGCCTTATGCCTCTTGTACATGTCAAGCCGCTCCATGGCAAACCTAGGCAAAGCAAAGCAGACGACGTACAGTCAAAAATGCAAGATCGGTTCACACCAGTACTCTGCCCGTTTACTTTTGCAAAGGTACATACGACTGTGAGCAGACATTTCATTGACCATGAGTGGTGCAAAAAAGGTTGTTGTCTTGCTGTACAGACTTGCGACCTGAAATTGACTTTTCACCAATGTGCGTGTACATCCGGTTTTCCGCACGCTCAAAGCATAACTGCTGCTCTCCGCTGAAGTGCGCTGCGGTGTTACGGCATGCCGCGGTGTTGCACCATCTAAAGGCAACCCCCCCTTTACGCTAATTTTTTTTGGTGGCACTAGATCGCACGAAGACATGGTACACACATGTCCTTCCAAATTTTGGTTATTGGTGCTGCTGCAGTTAAATGTAACCTTCTCAGTGGCTATCACGGCCTGCTGCTCGGCACAAGGTTGTGGTTTTCATTCTTGGACACCAGGGCCACATTCTAACGGGGGGAAGAATGCAAACACACACGGTGTTCTCAATAATTGTAAAGACCTAGGTCCAGAACCCTGCTGTAATCCAGAACCCGGATGTACCGTGTTCCTTGTGGTGCCTGTGCCACTCTGGATTTTAAACCCCACAAATCAATCAAATTGGATGTCACCTTTAGAAATCGATACAGTTGCCATCTGATTATTCGGACAGCTTTATGGCACTGCCACTCATTCCACAGACATAATTTATCAAAATGATTGAAATTTCGAACACATTACACTGTGCCGTTCGGTAATTCGGACTTCACCTGAACGATCACATGCTAATTCTGCCACAAATTCTAGCAGAAAAAGCTTTTTTCTTTTGTTATTGTTGTTGTTATTATTATTATTATTATTATTATTATTATTATTATTATTATTATTATTTATTTATTTATTTATCCCCCGTATGTCACAGGTTCTGTTTCAAAACTGAAAATAGTGACGTCACAAGATAAGCCAAGCCAATCTTCCAAGATGTAAAAGCTACATTTACGGTTAGTTGTGTGCATTCTGCACTTACAATATTTGTTCCTCGACGTGTGAATAACAACACGGTGCCAGGTGACTTCTTTCGCTGCTATAAATAATTTCTTGTCTCTCGGAATCATTAAGCAGCTTCAAATGGCGCCAACTCCACCTTAGAAATGAGGCCGGTTATAAGCCAACCTCGCCCCTAAATGACTACGGAAAAGAAATGATTTGGCTATCAGCACACTGCTGTTCAGGATTTCAGGAGATGAGAATTTAGTGCATACATTGATTGTACTTTCAGCTATCTGTAGCGACAGCAAGATAATGGTGGAAATAGACTGGCCAGGTTACGTACGAGCATTTACAGGTATGTATACAGGAACATGATGCCAAGCTTTTCTGGCTGCCTGCTGAATAAAGACTTGTTTGATAAACTTTTTAGAGCGCTAACAAGAGACAAGGCACAAAAGGAAGGTCAAGCACAGGACAGGCGCTAAGTCTACGCAAAAGAGTTTAGATGCCTCGACACGCATATAAATTAGTCAGCCATTTCTTATACATTGTCTTTATCATGCGTTTTTTTTCCTCATGGTGCTTTTCTTCATTTTCATGTGCCTTTTTCATATATATTTCATGACGACAGTGTGGAATAAACAGTTGAAAGTAGCGCCTGTCCCTGTGTTTGACCTTCCTTTCGTGCCTTGTCTCTTGTTTGCGCTCTAAAAAATGTATCAAGTATGCACCAACTAGGCTCACAGAAAGTTCTTCAAAGACTTATTCTTTAGCGGATCCATTATTCTGGAATCTCGATTGTTTGGCCTTTTAGGCAGTCCCCGACACGACCGAATTATCGGTCGGCAACTGCATAGGCATAAGCATGTCGCAGCACAACAGGAGAGCGTCAAACTACACATGAAGAGGGCCTCACTGGAGGAAGTCAAACTTGATGGTGGAATGCGCGGCCTGGATGAGCGCCCACAGGCACCAGAGCATACACGAGGCCTGGAAAGGGACGGAGAACATTCGTGTTGGAAGACAGCCTCTTTCACACAAAACAGTGTTACACAAAATAAGTAGAGAACAGAAGAAGCTGCAAAAGTGTGGCACGACTTGCCACACACACCTGCGTCAACCCTCACCCTTCATTTATTTACTTATCACAGCAGCCATAGAGCCAACGAGGCATTATACGAATATGAAATTATAGGACATGTATAAGTAGCACATGCACATCAAAAGCAAGTGCTAATACTGAAATAAAAAAAAATATCACATCAAAAAGCGGAATTGAAAAAAAGAAAAAACAAATTATATCAGCACTAAATAAAAACCATCAAATGCTGGATTTGAAAAACAAAACCAATTCCAGTAAAGAGGAAAAAACATTCGTTACAAGTAGTGGTGGCAACACAGTCGGGTAAGCAACTCTGTTTTGAAATTGTGTGTGGCAAAAAAAAAAAAAAAGAGTTTCTAAATGTGTCAGTTCTGCAATTCTAATTTCTCACCTTATTCAGCTTATGAGAAAGATGGGGGGCTGAGCTCAGTGGAAGCGAAAAATTTTTAGAAACAGAATATCTAGCAAAATATATAGCAAATACGAGAAATTTATAAACCAGGTGCTTAGCATCCAAGCAATTTTTTAACAAAAATTCAGGGGGCTTCACAATTGCTTGTACAGGGAAATTGAGCATTGTTGACTCTAAGAAGCAGCAATCATCTCGTGCAAGCTGTATACCATTTTTCTATTGGATATACAGCTAGGGTTCAGCGTTTTTGGTTCTAACAACAAATAAATAATAATAATAAATAAATATAAAACAAAAAAGAAAGAAAAATAAAAATGAAAAAATTGTATGCAGACATTTCTTTTTCAGAAATTAGGTTTTAACCAAAGAGAGTCCGCAGCAAATTTACCAGAGAGCTAAGAAGGCGATTGGCTTCTGGCTGTGAACCTGTGTGTGCTCCGATTCAAGGAGCCTAGCGTGGTCAGTCACCTGCAGCCTATGCAATCCCTACTTCTTGAAGTGACAGCTTTTTTATTGCGATAGCAATTATATGGACACTCAAAAGCAGATTTCTGCCGTCGGCGTCGCCGTGAGGTTCCGTATGACGTCAATGAAGATGAAATAGTCGCCGCGCGCCGAACGCTGTATGTGCGAGTGAACGGGCGCGAGCGACACGCGCTTTCACGGGGAGTGAACGCACGGTGGAGAACAAACGCGCGTTCTGCGCTGTGCTCCCTTAAGGGCTGCAGAAGTAGGCGTCTCTTTCCTCCTCTACAATCACCATATATGTAGAGCAAACGTGCCTTCTTCCGACGCGTGACAGGCCGTGGGAGAGGGGGGGGGGGAGGGAGGGAGACCCTCGCACTACCGGTGCTTAACGTCAGCTTCTGAAAAAAAGATGTGTGTGTATTGCTCGTGATTGCGCATAAGAGGTCCCTGCTCCTAGCATTATTCTTGCATCAAACTTAGCAGCAAGCACCAACCCAAAAGCTCACGTCTGCCCCTGAAGGAAGCCGCAAATGATCTGTCTGTAATTACTGAACGTGCAATGGAATTTGTGTTGTGAACGTTAATCTTATCGCCAGCCTGGTTCGTCCGTCTCGGCGCGTGTGCTGTAATTATTCATAGAAGTGCTGTCTGAATATTTCGAAAGGCGTAAAAGCCGACACCACATTTTTTTAGGAGCTGGAGTCACTTGTGTACGTAGTATCGTATCATTCTGACAGACATGGGCGTCGTCTACTTTCTCGTCCTGTTTCTCACGCTGTTTGTTAGTGTGCTGTGAATCTGTATCAAGAAGCTTAAGTTAATATGCTGCAGTACGTAGCGCAGCCGCATAGCCCCACAGCTAACATTAAAATACCTTGTTAGGAGTACGTTTCTTTAAGGACGTTTGTTCCCTAACTGTGGAATTCTGCAAAAGTGATAACGAAGCCTGTCACTTCCACAACATTGTGTCAATGCTAACCGATAAGCTAGTCGTATGTTTTTCACGTACTGCTCGCAGCAAATGGCCACTTTTCATGAGAGACAAAACAATTGAAGCCCGATGCAGCGAGCATACCAAGTTTGCCCGTCCAACCATATAATGTCCGCCTATTCAACAAGCGGGAGGCAGGGTTAGTATCAGTGCTTCACAGAGCGAAAAAAAAAGAAAGAAAGCCGGATGGGCCAGCGCTTGCTAGCGCTGGGGCGGAGAAGTAGCAGACGACGCAGGGCACGCACCACCCAAATGAATCTATGCGCATGCTCCGTGTTTCGAAATCTCACCAGCAGTTAGCGCTACCGAGGACCGCTGGCCATGCGCTCACGTGTTCCCTCTAAGAGTGGACTGAGCTGTACAATCTAGTATGGTATTCCCAAACCGATTGTATTAGCAAAACTTGCCTACCTGAATTGCCTCCGTTAACCCAATGCTGAAAACAGGGGAAGCTGACTCCCTTTCTTGGTGTTTAAAAGCTGCTCGAATGTCAATAACAGACTACATATGTTCTGAGGGAAAGTGAGGGGCACTGACAATATATCTAAGCTTTTGTGTGAGCTTTCACCTTGAACGAGAATGGAATAAAAATATTTACCTTTGCAAGCTACAGAATCCAAACATTCTCAAAATTTGAGGAGCCACATTAAATTTTTGAGATATCGACAGTAAACAGTGTGCTGAAGTACAAGTACACACTGAACACACTCGGTTTGCGTGGTTGCGTGGCCAGCTGTGAATGCAACAGCGTCCATAGCTGCTACCTCGAGGTAACTGCGAGGTTGCACGTGTTCTCCTATAGCCCATGTACCTGACAAGGGGAATGGTTATACGTAGTCTCATTGCAGCATTGGCCTCTGCTTTTTCTTTTTTTTCAATAGGTGGTGGCTAGCTGATTCCGTCTGTTTATGTATTTATCATTTGTGTGCATCTTATGTGCATGTGTTATGTGCATTGTTATACGTGCAGTGATGCAAACATCTTTTTTTTTTTTAATATATTGCACCACAGTCATTTATTCAACTTTGTGTTGAAATGTACAAAATGTGGCCACCCAGTAATGGCCAGGACAGCCAGCAGGATTGGCAAAAAATATGATGCAGATCCAATGCACTTGCTTGAATCGACATGAGGCGAAGCTTTCACGCAACGGTCAGTTAAACTCAAGAAAACTAACTGCAGTGTGTACAGTTGTCCTTATTTCACCCGATGCAACACGTACTCATATGCAATGTTTGCTTATTTACCGCACAGATCACATAATGTAATGTGTACATAGCACGGTGAACTCACTCAAACGTCGGCTCACTAAGACTTCGAACTAACCATGAGTCTGAGTTCGTGTGAGCCTGACTGAGTAGAATTTTGGTGAATACGAGTAAGAGCAAGCTCGGTTGAGTAAACTTTTAGAGAATATTGTCATCTGGTAGTCAGGGCAAGCTCATCTGAGTGTAATTTTAGTGAATATGAGTCAAAGCAAGCTCGGCAAGTAGATTTTTGGTGAATATGACTCAGTGCAAGCTCGCCTGAGTAGAATTTTGATGAATATAAGTCAGAGCAAGCTCATCTGAGCATAATTTTGGTGAATATGAGTCAAGCAAGCTCGGCAAGTAGATTTTTGGTGAATATGACTCGGTGCAAGGCTTGCCTGAGTAGAATCTTTATGAATATTAGACAGATCAAGCTCGGCCAAGTATAATTTTGGCGAATATGAGTCAGAGCAAGCTCGGATAAGGAGAATTTTGGTGAATATGACTCTGAGCAAGCTCGACTGAGTAATGATGGGATATGGTTATACGAGTTTATGCAGTAATACATGTAAGTGCAGACTCATTAGCAACATTGCCTCCCTCTTGATGGGCAATAGCTACGCCTCGTGATGAGTCTGCACACTTTATGAGCTGTGGACATGCAAGACCCACCCACACTTGAAAAGATGCTATCATTCACACGAAGGAATGCAACCGGCTGACTTCAATGCACAATTTTGATATGATTTTGTTTAATGAGTTATCTACTGCTTATAAAAACAAGGTGTTTGCCTGCTTTTCGCATTATTCCATGTGTTTTACAGGAAGTAGAGACAGAGAAGCAAGAAAAGGCAAGGATGTTTATGGCGAAGCAGTTTCTTAGAGTACTGCGATATGTTACAACCAGCATAAACAAAAGTAATTCGATGCACTGAAGTAAGTGAAATATGCAATTACCTTTTAATGTGAAGGTTAATACAGATGCAGTAAGGATACAAAGTCTGCAACACACTGAAAGTTTATTGGTTTTTGTGCAGGAGAAAAATGATACATCAGAAAAATGAGAAAAAAACTGTTTAAATATTGCTTCGAAAACAAATTGACAATACTGTTTATTCCCAGTCAAAGCATTAAATATGCTATTGTAGAACATTCATTACGATATATACTTTGCACGTTCACTTTGCGACCTTGATAAGCAGTCGCGTCTCGCAGCGGAAGTAACAGAACCTTGAAATGAGATAATTCATTGGGGAAAATGCGCATGAAAGCCCAAACCAACCGACTGCAACTAAATGGTCGAGCGTATAGCGTGACCTATGGACGGAAGCATTTGTCCGTAGTTGCATATTCTTTAAATTGTTCAGTCCGTAAAAGCATACCGTGCTAAAACTGTGGCGTTTTCGTATATCGAGAGTTGTCTATACAACCAGAAAATTAGGACGACATCCGAAGGCCATGCCTTCGCGCCTGTGAATAACGGAAAATCACGAAAAAGTACGTACTATCAGCACCCAAAGCCAACCTAAAAAGCAGCGTCGCGTGATTTGCAACGTAGCGTGTCAACAAACGCATAGAAATCACAGAACCGAATCCAACCTACGAGTTTTTATCTGCAATGTTCGTGTGTCGGTGCTGATGGTACGCACCGTTTGCGCAATCCACGGCTCCACTCAATTATTTAAACTGTTCGAGGCTTGTTGAGCCAACATTTATAGACAAAAAAAAGTATCGATAAACGTTGTGGACAGACACCATTTTCCAAAACAGACTGCGAAATAGCTCTCGGCGCAATTTCGACGGAAAATCGCAGCGATTGCTGCGACGCTGCGACCGGTTGGTCGCAGCCGAAAATCGCAGAATCGGCCCTGCGACTGCGATTTTCGTTGCATGCGACGGAAATTGCACTTCCGGTGCGATGAAAATCGCACCATGTGAAACGGCCTTTAGGCGTGTCTCACTGACGCAATTTACTTATAAAAAGTTAGCAAGCACTTCTTTTAGCTAACGAAGAAAGAAGTTACAGGATGTGTTCATTGTACAAATCCATTGCGCCTTACCCGTCATACTGTGGCACTGTGGTGCATTCCTACGAGGTCAAGCACGTCGTGTCTCGTGCACCTGCCACAGATTACCTCAAAGATACGGCGAGTGGCCCGCATCTGCACTCAGCAACACAGCCATAAGCAGCCAAGGCTGAGGTAGAGGAGCACGCTCACCTGTTCCCACCTCCTAGCCCGAGCGCAAGTTTTATCATGTGATCTCCAACACTGGGCTCGCAAGCGGACAGCGTGCATCGAGCCACCATCCTTCTCAGCTCACCCTTGCAGGCTTTCCTTCGCTGCAATCTTATGGCACTTGGGACTTTAAACGAAAGCTCACGGCGATGCAAGACATAGACGGTGCAAATTTGCCTGAAGTCTATACATATAGTCCCTATTGCAGTAAAGACTACACCCAAATTTGAGAAAAACAAAAACTGAAAATGCTGAACCCTAGATATAGCATTTCTGATAAGTATCCTGCTCCATCCTGTCGGTCAGCCATTCCTTCCTATTAATCGTGGTGGTTGTATCATCCTTGAGTAGCATATCATTGAAAGATAACAAATACACCTGCACTTGAACTCAATAAAGAGATCAAAAAAGTTCAAAAAGCAAAACGATGACACAAGGTGAAAGACAGATTGAGAAATAAGAGCTTGTCAAACATCCATCTGGCATGCCCACTTCATTATTGTCTTTTGACCTCTTCTTTGACCTAACCCATTTCCTCTTGCAATCAGAGTAGATTGTGATTGTGTTCTTGCCAGCACAGCTATCACCTCATTTAATTACACAGTCATGCTATCTTTGCTGCAATATCCCCGACTATTAGAAGTAGCTCCAAACTCTGTCTTTTGTTGTTGTTACACCATACGTCTATATCAGCATTCGCATTTCTCCCATCTGAATCTTCGAAATGTCGGACTCCTTCATCGGATTCGTGAATCAACTGCATGTGAAACAACACCTAGCATGCAACTGCCTGTTGCATCCCTATGTTTAACCAATGCACTGTCATGAACAAAGCTAAAGAGTAGCTTACACGAGAAATAACAGAAGCCATAAACATGCAGCCGTTAGGAGACAAATGTGTGAAAGCTGCTCATCAGTTGCTATCTGATAGGGAACTAGGCCTCTTGCATTGTCACATGTGAGGGCCACCTTGGACACGGCATCACGGTATCTCCCGATCCATGTGCAGGGTCTCCTGTATAAGAATGTGTACATTCCTCATAATTATTATGAGCAGAAAGTTAGTGCTGTGTCTTGTCTCACTAGTATTACCTGTCTTCGTTCTTGCAGTACTACACAATTTCCGAGTATCACAGACCAAACAAGTCCAAACTACTCGTATTGGTGAATTTTGTGTGGCTGGCTGACAAATACAAAGACTGCGAACACAGCCACCCCCGCCACCACTGTAGCCCAGTCTGACCACTCCTTCTCTCACCAGGGCAAACTTGTTCACTTGGACGTAGAGGACCTCAACGTCACGGGTGGAGGCGCTCTCACCACGGCCTGCGAGCCTGTGCCACTCGTCCAGGTAGTGCTGCAGCCAATGAAACTGGAACTCCCGGTCTGGATAGAGGGAGCTGTCGAAACGCTCCACACCTGAAATGCGTGGCACAATGAAATGACAATGAACCAAAACTGCCTCTCAATAGCACGGGCTGCGCGACTCAATCAACACTCAAGACACCACCCAAATGTCTACCGCACTGTCTTTCCAAGCAAGATTCCGAAATTAAGGAATTGACGCAGTGTGAAAGGGCTCCTAACTTATCGATTCATATTTGATAACAGCAATGTGTATACCACAGTGTATACTTTACAACAACATTTAATGTTATGCTTAACCAGTGGGGACTGGACCATGAAACTTCAGATTGTTTCACATTATTTCAGAAAAACTGGGTTGGCTTAAAACTGAACGAAATATATATATTTCTTTAACCAACAACTTTTGTTTGTGCCGTGTTATTGCAGTAATATTATTGTTCCTGTCATCTTGGTTGTCACACTAATAATCCATGCCAGTGCGCTGAATTGGACAGGACGTGTGACAACTGATATGTTGAAACAACAGGCACAATTAGTGGCTATATACTGGACGTTGCACACAGGGTTAATTTACATAACTGATAGCACAACTTAGGTTTAGTTAAGGAAAATTTATCAGAGCTTGGCTGCTGACTGTATGTTTCTTTCTTCCATTTTTCACCAAACAAAGCATAAGAATCTATCTGTGATGGAGGTTTCACTTTACAATAAACAAGAATATAAAGGTATATTGCATGCGAACAGAAAAATGTTCATAGAAGAAAACAGAAACCCACCTCCAAACTCACAAAAGTGGTTCCCAATGTCCAACGCCTGGTAGTTGTTGTCGGCATACTCAAAGTCAATGAAGATCACTCTGTCTGGAATAGTAGATGAAAGTGGAATGGCCAAGCTTGAGTTGCCAACAGTGCAGCCATCAACACAAAAGTGAATCAATAAAGCCTAACATTGAGCTGTGGCCGCAACACATTTTAACAACAAGCATGCATAAATGGCGATGTGCAAAGGAACTGCTAGTGTAAGAACTAAGAGTAACAGGAAGTGCCAAGTTTGTAAATGACGCGAGGTGGACACAATAGTGAAAAACACGCAAGTACTCTCGACATCATCACTTACCTGGTGCTGACTTGTACAGATTTTGCACTCATCAACCAATATTGCAAAGCCACGATTTGGCGAGAAAAAAGTAATCACCTAACATCAACTTTCTAGAATGCTTTCTGCATGACACTGAAACCGATATTTTAGGAAGGCCTCAAATCTCTTAACCTTAATGCTGAAAGCAAGGCTTATTAGATGTTGCACAACACATGACGTGCACTCTATGACAAATGCTCATCATAACAATTTATGAGCTTCCGCCTCATTAATCTGCAGCCGGGCTGTAGTAGAGAATTTATAGTGGACAAATTTACTTTTGCCTCATGGTCATTACATGACGATTTTGCCATCTCGCCCTGTGGCTAAAGCTATTCTGCTCAGGATAAGCTCACAGCACTGGACCATCAAAATGGACAAAAGCTTGTAAAACTGCATGAGGAGAGAGTGGTGGCGTAAGCAGACCGAGAGCTCCAAGTGAGGCGAGGAAAGGCGCGGTTCTTGGAGGTTGCGCAAGAGGTTGGCTGTAGTTGCCAGGAAAAAGGACCAAGTGGCGCAAGTGCGATGGCGAGATGAGGTAAGACATGAGTGGCGGGAGTGTGTGCGGTGTGGTGCGCGCGGATGGACAGCATGTGGACAGTGTGGGGGAAGAGTTGCGGAGTGCAGTAATAAAATGAATGCTTGTGACAAACGTGTCGACCTGTCATCGCTCGTAACAAGTGTACTGCACTAATCACAAAGAAAAAAGAAAATACAAACTGTGCTGCTTCAGATTGCAGGTACACTTTTTCTTGGATGGCTCTCTCTTTTTAGATAGCTGCAATAGTCTGTAAATCTTCTTCCTCAGGTGCACGTAACCTCTGCCCAAACGTACTGTAACAGTGTGCTTGAATTCTTTCATATTTTGCAACCAAAAGAGAGGAAGCAAGAACGATAGAGCATGTGCAATTCTTGCAGCTACATAGAAGCAACCGCAACAGAACTACAAGAACACAAAGGAAACATGCAAGATAACACCGCCAGGAGCACAAACCCCGACGACCTACGTGCGTTACCTTGTTTCTCCTGGTAGATGATGTTCTTGACGAGCAGGTCATTATGGCAAAACACGACAGGCGAGCCCAAGCCTGACAGGTGCTCCTCCAGTAGTGACACCTCCTGCTCCAGCTCTGCTTTGCTTGGGATGCACGACACAAACCTGTGTGGAAACACGTTAGTCTGGGCTTACGATGACCACTAAACAAGAGCGGCACAGTAAGATAACTGTGGTGAAAGTAATCTACTAATCAATTATTTCTGACAACACTAGCAATGATGACAACAAGACTTGCTGATGGAGTGGCAATGTGACCGATAGCATAGCGCTTTAAGGGGTTGTCATGAGCTAGCTTAAAGGGACACTAGCGGCAAACATCAACTCTAGCTAGAGCGACAGACTGCATGCGTGACGGAAACTCGGTTTTTGTTCTATGCCGCCAGGAGGCAACTTAGTTGTGGAGAACATCGCAATCAGAGACAGCATGCCCCTTCCTAAATGTAGCACACTAATAAGTAAAGTGCAGTTGCGTGAAACTCATTCATCACTTCCCGGGAGTAAGAGTCCTGGGCTGTGCAATGTTTGTCCAGAGGTATCAGATGAAAAAAACGAACTGAACTGAACTGAATCGAAACAATCCGAGAGCTTATGCTCGGCCGTTCCTGGAGAGTCAGGAGAGTGACACGGAGAGGGCACCACGTGCCCATAAACGCATTGATGCAGCGAGGTACATCAGCGAACTCCTCTGCAGTGGAAGCCAATAATTTATTTCATCTTCAAATGCAATGCAATTTGTCTTTATTAGAGCTCATTGCATACTCTAGACTAGTCCCTGCCGAGATGGCGAACATCAGCAAGAGCTGTTTTCTCGTTTCCATGGTGGTAGTACACTTCACTCTCTCCCATTTACTCTCTTTTGTGGAAGTTATGTTCACAGCAATGGTGTTGCATTTGTTGCTGCTCAACCTCCATCAGTCCGGCCTGATTTGACTTTTGCCTCTGGTGTTCCTTTACAGGGGCCCTAAAACAGGTTCAGGCATTCCAAATTGCACCGTGTACAGCACACAGTCATAATACTCAACATGTACCGAGCCTTCTTCACTGTGCATTATATGAAGGCTATTGGCTGCGAGATTGAGCAGAGTCACCGCATGGCGGGCACTGGCTGAACTACAAATAGTGTGGATTATGCTGCACGTCGTCTGCTAGGCACTACGTGTTTGAATGTGCGTGTATGGCATGAATGTCTGAAGACCATTTCTTTCGTGGTTGTAGTGCAGTTGTAAATGCTGGTGTGCGTTTTTGGACGGTGTACAAAAGCATTTAGCCTTGTGCTATCGTCTTTGCGCTGTGGTAAAATCACTAACTGCCCGTATCAAGCGCACAATGTGCGATTGTCGTACCCTCCGCTCGCCACAATCATATCAATTTTATTATCACTTTGTGTATAGAGTACATCACAAAAAGAATTTCACCTCGTTTTAAATAAATGAAGTGGTAGATGCGAAATGTGAATGCCACGGTTCAAGCAACTTGTCACAATGTGTTGATCACTCCGCAATCTCTGCGATACCACGAAACACGAACGGAGTGGCATGAACATCACTTACCAGTGGAAAAAAAAAAATCTTAAACATGTACTCATATCATATCGCGTCATACACTTTATATTGCGATAACTGCATTATGATACATAACTGCAATGATTGCACGACTCTTGCTTAGTGGTTATGCAACCAGAGGTGTTCTTTTAACATGTGGTTCTGATGCTATTATGGTGAATTTATTTTGCCTTGCAATTAAATCATGGGCTTTTGTACTTTGATTCACTGCCACAAAACGAAAACTAAATTATGGTTTCATATGAGGATCATGTGTGATAACAGTCTCCAGACGCGGGACATCATAACAATGACTTAAAAGCCAGCCCCCTATCACGATTTCCATTCGCTCTTCCGCATGGCATTCTTAGCTTGACGTAACACTTGGCCACAATTAGCTGAAATAAAACAACCTAATGATTTTGTCTCCCCAAATAATTGCAACTTTGTCACATCGCTGTAGTGCGTGTAACCATGCAAGGGTGATAAAAATAATGTCGTTTGAAGCAACCTGATGATCCTACTTACTGATACTACTTACGCACTGTCGCTCACAGTGGCTAAGCATACTTAATTGAACTAACTGTTCGCATTTCACAGCCAATAAAAATAAAAAGGAAATGGAGATGTACGAGGTGTGTTCAAAAAGAATCCGAACTTTTGCTATAACACCTTTACTGCTTGTGGTACAACATTTTTAAGTGCTGTCCCCTTCAAAGTAGTGCCCTCTACTGGCAATGTACTTTTCCTATCCTTTCTTCCATTTTTGGAAAGCCTCCTGGAACGCACTTTCTGGAATGGCACGCAGGTCTATTCTCGCATTGTCCTGGATCTCCTCTACAGTTTGGAAACGACGTCCTTTCAAGGTGGTTTTCAGCTTGGGGAATAGAAAGAACTCTGCTGGGGCTAGGTCTGGAGAATATGGTAGGTGGGGAACAACAGGAGTGTGGTGTTTCCCTAAGTAGCTGCGGACAAGGAGTGACGCGTGAGCCGGGGCATTGTCATGATGCACCATCCTGATTTTCCCACAATTCAGGCCTCTTACTGCGCACAGAATCATTCAAACAAGCTAGGATTCCCTGGTAAACTTATTTGTTTGCAGTCTGACCCTGTGGCACAAATTCCTGATAGACAATGCCTCTGTAGTCAAAAAACACAACCAACATCACCTTCATTTTTGACCAACTCATGCATGCTTTTCTTGGATGAGAAGACCCTTTGGCCACCCACTGCGATGACTGCACTTTTGTTTCAACATCATAGCCATAAACCCATGCCTCATCGCCTGTTATGATGTTCTTAAGAAAGTTTTCATCGTAATTGGCAGTGGTGAGCAGTTGCTGGCTGATTTCAACATGGGTCTGCTTCTGTTCGTCAGGCAACAAACGTGGCACAAATTTTGCACTGACACGACACATCCCAAATGTGTCACTCAAAATTTCATGACATGATCCTATGCTGATACCCATTTCGTCAGTGACTTCTCGAACAGTCAAACGACGATTTCCACGAATCACAGTTCGAACTCTCTCGACGTAGTCAATATCTGTGGATGTGGAAGGTCGTCCAGGCTTGCGATCGTCACCGACCGACATTGTTCCGTCTTCAAAACGCTTGAACCAATCATAGCACTGCGTGCGACTCATACAGTCCTCCCCGTATGATTGGCTAAGCAACTGAAATGTCCCTGTGAAAGTTTTCCCAAGTTTGTAGCAGAACTTCACACACACACACTGTTCTCCCAATTCCTTCATTGTCACTTTGGCTCGAATCCGAAGAACAGCTTGTTCATGTGCTCACTTCAGCGGCTGTAGCTCGCCAACTAACGGTCAGAGCGAAACGCGGCAAATGGCAGTTTGTTGTCTAAACCTGCCACTACATGCACTCAGTAGCCACAGCACGCCCCCTCTGCCGGTTGGCGTGCTATTTCAAAAGTTCGGTTTCTTTTTGAACACATCTGCTATGTGTACAATTAGTGATGCAGTGTGTCCATTAACTTGTTACTTCACCTTCGTTGTACAGGAATACAGACTTTTTTAAACCAGTGCAAGACTTGCAGAGAATGAGGTGTTGACTTGCGCAATACAGTTAAACCTGCTTATAACGAACCTCCATATAACGAATTCCTGGATATAACGAAGTTTTTCTATTCCCCGTCATTACTCCATAGAAGCACATGTATTTGAGACCTCTACGTAACGAAGTGGCAGCAGGAGACCCCCTCGATATAACGAATTTCCCCCTCCAACAGCCTAGAGATTTCGCCCCAAATATTGTCATTTTTGTGCTAGCGGCAACCGGAAGCACCTTGTCTGCCGCGACGGAATGCGAAGCGAGCGCACGTGTGCGTGCGTGTGCGAGGCGGGCCTGCATCCCTTGACCCGGCGATCTTGCCGCCGCGGGCGTGACCTTTCCCCCTCCCTTAATTCAAACCTGATCCTGCCGCTTGCTGCAGCTGGCCTAGCCCGCCAAGCCGGCACTCTCTCCTTTTCCAGTTGATGTTGCCGACGCACTGGTACACGCTGTGACACATCACACTCGATGAGCGCAGACGCGCTGTCCAACGCTGGCGGCGTGTGGAAGCGCCACTGGAGAAGCGAGCGAAGTGACCTTCGTGCTGTTGTCTATCGCTTCAACGCAAACTGAGTGCCGAGAACACACAGCACGCACAAAGCTACGAGCTGCCGACACACCTACACTACATGCCTACACACTGCTAGACTCTGCCCCAACGCAGATCGCTTTCAAGATACGGCCCGCGCGACCGCACGCCGCCGCGCAGTACGCAGTTGATGCCAGAGTACAGTACAACGCCGCCCCACTATCCCTCCCCCCTCGCTCACTTGCTGGTGCTTCGAGCCAACGCCTTGCTCGAGCGCAACGGAAGAAGGCGCGCTTCCTCCATGCTTTTCTTGCGCGCGCGAGATTAGACGCGGTCGTCGGCTCCCCTCGCATGTTTTCACTCGCACATACAGCATACGGCGCGCGGCGACTGCATTATTGCCCTTGGAGTTTATACGGGATATCTATGAGCCAAAACCAATTTTAGGGCCACAACACATCATAGACACCATCTTTATGTAGCAAATACGGATCTCAAGGGCCATACTTCTTCTGGCGGAAACCGAAAATACATCATAGTTGTCGCTCCCGGCACTTTGGGCGGCCAATGCCATCGTCAAGCCACTAAGCCAAGCGACATGAAAAGTCAAAATGGGCGCTCGGGCCGGCGCAGGGTGGCAGTTCGCAATGTATGATGCAGGAACGGTCCCACAGTTGCGACGCAGCAGCGGGGTTACCAATGCATTGGGTTCTATGGCAGCTGTGCCGGGACTGGCCGAAAACGAACAGCCGGGAAAACGCAGCCCCCGGGAATGTAACAGCGGGGTTCTACTGTAACACTATACGACGCTACAACGCCATCGTGACGGTTGCTCTTTGTTTCCGATGCCTCGCGCTTCTGTGAAACGACACGCGTCCACGCATACGGTACCTGGTGTGACATTCCAAGGATGAGTGCTTCGACGAAAACGGAAAACGGGTGCGCGTTACAATTGAGGGTGCGTTAGAATCGAGTAAACACGGTAAGCGTTTCTTTTTCGAATTTTCGTGCCGAACCTGCATATAACGAAATCCTCTTTATAACGAAGTTTTTCGGGAATTTGTCAATTTCGTTATATCCAGGTTTAACTGTATAAGCAGAGTAGGTAGGACGCATGCTAAACATACAAAAAAGCCCCAAGAAAGTGCCAAAAGACGTAACTGGCTATGTGCCAGTCTGCTGCTCAATAACAGTTTGTGGTTCTTTCAAATAGATAGAAATGTTCTATGTGTTTCGTGCAAAAATGTGACATTCGATGGCAGTATAAGATCTGTTCATTGCAGCGTTTCACTACCAAAAAATTGGGCCAAATCTTTCACAGCGGAATGCTGCCCTGTACATTTCTATGTGTGCCATTCCTATCCACACTAACACGGCGTCGGTGCTACCACCTGTGGTTCGATCTCGCAGCGAATATACCAAGAAAAATAAAAGTACATTCTCTCATATGACAGCCCTGTTCTCCTTCTCCGGTTCAAATAACATCTGCATTTCTTGCCACACCCTATTCTTTCACGCGCTTGCAGACTGATTGTCCCACCATAGCAACTGAACTCATTGTCAGCCAAATGTGTTGATTTTTTCTTTTTCTTCCATAACCAATTCTGAATACAGAATATGCAGAGTAGCAAACAGAAGTAAATGCAACGTTTTAAGGCATGACATAAGTTCGAATATCTGCAAATGGGTGATGTACACTACATCAAGTTGCATCCTTGCTTGCTTTGATCAAGAAGGCGTTTGTGCATATTGTGCGATTGTGTTTATGACACTTTCGCCTTTATTCCACACAAAAGTCAACTAAATTGAGAAGAGACAATGTCGACCGTGGGAACTCAAAGCAATAGGATGTGAATAAGCATGCAAGAAACAAACCAAAAGACAGCAATGAGCCACTGCATGCTGATCTGTCTTCGACAGCCTTCACTGGCAGCGGCACTGGGTGGCGGAGCACAATGCAAGGATTACGCAATAGCAGACGTGCTGTTCTGTTCAATCATTTTAGTGTGATGAAACTTTGCCACTACAGTGTAGACCGCTTATAACGTAAGTCGCCGGAGTCGCGAATATCCGCACTATAAGCACTATACGCACTATAACCGAAGCAACACTATACGCACTATAACCAAAGCAACAATTTTCAAGGCCCGCACATATGCAAAACATGTGCACCGAGCCGCCACGCGTTCGCGACAGTCGAGGAATGTGGCTAGAACGTTTGCATTCAATTTACAGTCGAATCTCGTTAATTCGAACCAAATGAAACGGCGGCGCCTCCGACCGGCATTGCTCCGGCACCGCCACAGAGTAAAAGCTTGGGAGAGACCCCTCAATGTCGTGCGCGAACAAAACAAAAAAAAGAAGAAAAATAAAACGCGGCGGAAATTTCACGCTCTCTCAAATGGCAAGGTCGCCGATTCTGCGTTGCGCCACAGCATGCGTATACGTGCAGACATCTCAGCCACGCTACCGTAGCCACGCGTAGAAAATGGCAGTGAACCCTTCTTTCTCCTTTATGCTTCCTCTACTTTCTAGTCACGTGTTGACCTTGCACGCTGCGGTTACGGTGCAGAGGGGAGCTGCAGCGCTGTCCCAGGCCAGCCAACGAAACTGCCCACGCCGGCAAACGCCCAGCTTCCCTATACCGGCAGAAAACGAAACTTCGGAGCTGGCGCCGGGCCGGCTGGAGCGGCGGCGCCGTGCAGGCGGCGGGTGCGCGCGGTGACAGTCGAAAGTGAGGGAGCTACGAGGGGAGCTACTGAAGCGGCGGAGTTGCCAAGGCGAAATCCGCTTCCCTGCCGCCCTTCTCCCTCACATTCCGCGGTCTCCGCATGCGCCCTTCGCTGTGCTGTGCCGACGCCGCCCGCTCCCTGAAGTTTCGTTTACTGCCGTTATCGTGAAGAGCGTTGGCCGGCGTCGGCAATTTCGTGGCCCTCGCTCGCTATGCGTGCCGTGATATTTCAAGACTCGCACTCAAGACTCCAGTTTCAGCCTCACTGGCTGTTCGTTCGCACCACGTGCCCTTCTCCTCCACTTCGTCTCTCTCTCTTCCTCGAGCACTCCTTGGGGCGCCTGTTTGAGGGGAGCGTTCGCCGTCTCCGCTGACTTCCGCACTCCCTGGCAGCCGCACTGTAACCAGTATTCCGTTTCTCGCAACTGCACTATAAGCGATATGTGTATACATGGAGTGCTATGGGAAAATTAACAGGAGTCTGAAAAGACCCCACTATATCCGGTCCTGCACTATAAGCGGTTACTTTATAAGTGGTCTATACTGTACTTAGCCCATTATAAAAAAATATGTGCGGAAGAGTGCTCACTAGGAAGTGCCCTGTAACTGCTGTTAGTGTGAATGAACTTTTGCTACTATACTAATATCTTACACTCTCCTTAAAGCCACTGCCAACAGTCTGTAATATGTATACACCACAAAGCTTGGCGACACATGACACTACAAGCTGTAAGCCCGAATGTGAAGGAGCACATCCAGAAATAAGTGCGCAGTCAGGTGACTACGAAAGCTTACTGTGCTATCAAAAGGCAGTTTTATCCCGCAAACAGTGTCTGTACTACACCATATGAGAAATCACTTCAAATATATTTACTTTATTGACTTACTGAGGTCAGCCAGACTCTTGCGATGCTGACTACTGTTGCTATTCACGTGGCATTTCGCACACTAACATGCCTGTATACTAAACAGTGTAACAACACACAACAGTCCACCGTGCAAGCACCACAGAATGTCAACAGCACTTGCGCATGCATTTGTCAGTTGCAGCAGTTCTCTAGCCAGCTGTTCTCAGTCGGGGACAGGCTGACAACATGCTGTTAGCAGAAGATGAGTCAGTTTTGAGAAAAAAACAAAAACAGAATGATCTAGCACATAGTACTAAAGCACGACTTTTTAAATTAGCACAACACAAAAGAAAAATATAACGATATAAAGCAAAGATTAGAACCACAAATGGAAAACAAGCAGACGTAACATGAGAATGTAAGAAAGATGGAGATCATGACACGCTCCACAGTAGAAAGCAATTGAAGCACAGGTTTAGATAATACTTTTCTTGGAGACTCGTGACATGTATGTGTTGCAGCAATGTGCCTTGTAAAAAAACACCGCTCATGAAAGAACCAATTGCAAGAGCTGCTTCAAATATCACCACATATTTATGTACGTCCATGTACAGCAGCCTAAAGGAGGATCTCCTTGTAGGAGTGAGAGCACAAAATATTGAATGCCTGAAAGCAAAAACATGCACCATTACAGAAGCATAAGAATATCAAAAATACCCTTGCAATGGCATACATACTTCAGCAGAAAAGCCGTACATACTTCAGCAGAAAAGAAAACAGCTACAGTCAACGTCCAATTTTTTGTAAGACCCTAGGGACCGCGGAAACATTTGAAAAATCGGGCATTATGAAAAAATGAATATCTGTCTTGTACTGCCCTCAAGGCCTCAAATCACCCCAAGCACATCCGAAACAACTCTGAAGGCCTGATAGGACACTTGCCAGGCGTATCAGAGCTCATAATGTCACCGGAGACTGCAGGTGCACGCTTGTATAGGACTAAACACTGCATCTCATGACAGTGCCTCCGTTTCATTATTGACGTGCTTCACTGCAATACATCACCTATTCATCCCCGCATAACACCGCTGTATTGCGGTGAAGCTTACTTTTGAAAGCGGCATTTTGCTTTGCTGTGTTTTCTGCGTTTCGAAGTAATCGGAGAGGTTGACAAAGACGGGGTTGCCACCATTGCTGATAGCGGCGAATTCTTTTAATGAAAAACAGGGCACCGAACAGCAGGAAGCGTGGTAGCGAACGTCGAAGCAGCTAGGCCTAGCGTTGCTGCAGTGATAGTTATGGCTGCCAGCGGATTGGCGTGCTAGAGCGCTGGTTCGAGGTTGCAAGATAATAAAGATGGCCGCAGTGGTGGCTTCAATTAGTGCCGTTTCGGACCCTGTAATCATGGCAAGAAGTCCAGAAAATCGGACAGCGAGGGGTTTCAGCGTCCGAAATTTCAGACGTTCTTTACACTGGCTCTATGGGGTACATGGCGGTGCCATGAATGTGTCCGAATTGTCGGGCATGTCTGAAAAATTGGTTGTTGACTGTAAATTGAGTGATCCTGTAAACAGCGAAAATGCTGTTTACAGGAATTGGATGGGCAGCACCGGCTACAGCATTCCAACAGTCAACTGTGTCGGGGAACAATGATAATTGGAGCACTGGTGCGCATGAATATAGTTGCGTAAAATAAAGTCCGTTATAGTGACTGCATGTTGAAAGTTTCAGTAAAGGATTAAACAGCTGTTCTTTAGCAAGCAATGGGACCAGAAGCATAGAAGCAAATGTGCGTCACGAGCAAGTTAGAACGACACACAAGCCAGCCAGGCTGAAACGCAGAAGCCAAAGATGCAATCAAAAGCAGTGCCAATCACAGCACCGAGATTCTGCACAAAGAGCCAGCATTAAGCTGGCTTCTGTGCCTCCTCCAATACTCGCCTCTCGCTAAATCCATCAGGACAGGCAGACAGCAGGGTGGCCCACATTATTAGTGCCGTTCACAGGAAATGAGCAAAGAAAACAAAACAGAAAATGTGTCGTAACTAAACAAGATCAAAACAAGAGACAAGTGAAATGAAAAGAATAATAACAGCATGCCACGACATGCAACTCCCTATGGGGAGGACTAAAGTACCCTTGGAATGAGTGAAATTTCTGGCATAATCTAAGCCTAATCTGGGCACAGTGCTGCAATGCTCACTCAGCTTGTGCTGCTTCTTCTAATGCTGTGCTTTGAATTCTTTGCTATTAATGGTTTGCATTCTCCGTGATAACACTGGTTCATTTTAAGCAGCATAGCACATTTGTTTCGAATGCCTGGCTTATAGAGATGAAAGCAATCGCTGTTTTAGTGGGATGAACTCATTTTTCCTTAGAATTATTAGAAGGCATACTAGTTCCCACAACTTGTTCCTCAACGCAATGCCATGCTTAGGTTTCGTATTCTTATTCCTTCGGGACACAGGCCTACTCGACAAGCTTTAGACTATCATCATCCGTAGCATTCTTTACACTTTCTTTCTGTACCCTTAAATTCTTTTTCACTTTCCCTTTCCTTCCCCCTCCTCCTAGAACCATTTTGTCTCCGACCCATTTCCCTACACAAGTAGACTGTCATATATGACGGAAGAATTCTCTGGTTTTCACAGGGCTTCCGCTTTTCCCAAAGTGCAGTACAGGGTGTTCTTTTTTTAGACTATACAGATTTTTGATAAAGAGGCTACGAGCATAGCGAATGCAGCATTTTAGGAGAGGAGTTCGTAGGTGAGGCGGACGCTGCAAATAGCGCAAGTTTCAGAATACTAAGCAACAAAAAACGTTCAGCCTTTTTGTTTGAGCCTTGGGTGCTGTTGCTTATACGGCAAATCTAGAGGCAGTCACACTTTAATGTACCCCCATTGTTTGGAAATCTTGAGAATCACACCTGTTTCAAGACATTCATCACCAAATTTCAATGCTCAATTTAGGCAATAACGAAACCGTGTGTACCCTGCAGCTACGTCAGGTAGAACACCTTGTGAGGAAGTTAGAATGATGGCATGTCGTAGCACATACTGATGACTGTCCGCAACATTCAGCTTTAAAGATGATCGCGGTTTTTGTCACGGGTCACTTCGTCTGATATGACAGCTGGGAGGCCTTTTCTGCACTCCTGGCAAGATCGGTTTCAATATTGCCTGGATTGAGCATTGAATTAGGTGATGAATATCATGAATCGAGTACGATTTTTTTTTCTCGAAAGTTCGCCTAACGGCATAAACTATTAAATATACAAATTTTCAAAAAAAAAAAGGGTTGGAAAAAAATTGGTTGCCTCCAAATTTGCCATATAAACTGTCCCAAGGTTAAAAAAAAAGTTAATTATTTTTTACTTAGTCTTATGAAACTCGCATTATTTACAGCACAGTATGTCTGCCTCGACTAGGAACCCCTCTGTAAAAATGCCACGTTTGCTACACTTGTAACTTTTTTATGTCCTGAATCTTAAGTAGCTTCCTTAAATATAAGGCTAGCACAAGACAATGCAAGAACTGCATGTTCTGGAACTATATCTTCTAGCCCACTCATTACCATGCAGCTTACAAACCTATATTTACCGCAAGTTTTGCTACTGTGAAGGCATTAGATTTGCTGATTGTGTATTTGCTTAACCCAAATAGATGTCATTCATTCTAGCCTAACAATCAGGAACTTGAAAGATAGCTTTCATGCAATGAATGAGAATAATACCCAGATTTTTGCAATGAGGACCAAGAAAGTACAAAACAATATAAACTGAAGGGGAACAACAGATGTGCATGCATAAAAAGGTGTGTGCTGCCAATAAGACCAAAACATCAGTGCAAGAACAAAAAAAGAGGGTCGTTAAAAAGAAAAAGCAGGAAAATCAGCAGTGAGCAGGTTTTTAACACGGCTTAATCATAATCGCAGCATTCAACAGTCTTATTTGAACTCAACTGAATCCTAAACCCCCAGGGCTCGAAGCACAGCCTTCTGCATTTTTACAATGCCTACCCGATCAAGTCGAAATTGCTGGAAGCCAATGGCTCTTGGTAGCAGTGCCACCTTCCCAGACATTTTGACAGCAGTTGTGAGCTCAACACTGGTTTTGCTCTGTTTTATCTGTCCTTTCTGTGATGCTGATAAAGCCAGCGGCCTTAGTTGTCATCGCTTATTGCAACGTTGTCAAGTCCCCTTGTCATCCACGGCTTCAGCCTCAGCATGAGGCAAAGAAAAGGAAAACTTTACCCACCACCACCACTGCATTGTTTGCACTGTAGACAATCCAACTCCCAGCAAGCTGGGTTATATATAGCCCCACATTTTGAGCCCAAAAGTAGAGTTAGTAAGCACATCCCTGTTCTGCGTAATGAAATTATAAACCATGACCTGTACATACGCGGCTGTGGTTAACAAGGAAGCTTGAGAAGAAATCAAGGACTGTGTAATAAGCGATGGAACAAAAAATGTTACCCGTAACCTTTACAGACAGGAAGACAGCAGTGTGGATTAGAAGAGAGCAAATAGGGTAGACGATATTCTATTTCAAATTAAGACGAAAAAAATGAAGCTGGTATTGTAATGTGTAGGGCAGATAGCCAGAGGTGAATCACAGTTACAGAGTGGGTGCCAAGAGAAGGAAAGTGCAGTCGAGGACGCAGATAATTAGGTGGTGCGATGTAATTAGGAAGTTCGCAAGCACAACTTGGAATCAGCTAGCGCAAGACAGGGGTAACTGGAGATTGCTGGGTGAGGTCTTCGTCCTGCCAGTCGACATAAAGATAGGCTGATGATGATGATTATGATGACTCCTGTGTTCATCCGTCAGTGTTTCATGTCATTCCTCTCCATCGTTGCCACTTTGTGTTCTGTCAGTGTTCGGAGTGTTGAAATTTGTGACACTCAAAGCTCAGTACACAAGCAGTTTTATATTCCATCCCCAATAGAATGTGGCCATCAAAGCTGGGAATTAAACGCACAACCTTGTGTTACGAGGCACTTGTGCCTCCCGAGTGGGTGGTACTCTTGTGCACCTACTTGCAACGTGGCGGCTTTTCGAGATGTAATTTTTCTGGGCAAAGGTTGACTGCTGAACTGTGAGGACAGCGCCTGCTTGGCGGGCCAGCCCTCTTCTGTTTCCATTTGTCATACCTTGCTCTTTCCAATGGGCCCACTACTGGCATACCTCGCCAGTAGTCACAGTGCCAGCAAATGTTGAGCTTGGATCACACGCTGACCTGCTAGCACTGCAAAACACAAGTGACAAAGCAAAACTTCTGCGTGCCTGCAGCATGTTGCCAGCGTTACAGACCCATGGCTCAGTCGACAGAGACATCTATTGTGATGGAAAAGCTGCGAGTTGGGCCTGAATCAAAGTTTTGATAAGCTACCCAGCACTGGGGAAGGAGGACGGGAGTAGAAAGAGAAAGAAATGCCTGGAGGAAGTGGTGGTTTGAATGAACAGCAAAGAAAGTCTCAAATCTAGACAATGCTCGTGCAGGAATTTCATGACAGCCTTTATAACACCATGCTGATGACAAATGTCCAGCCAAGGTCCCAAGAGAATGTTTTCAGGCAAAGGTTCACTGCTTAAATTCAACAAATCATTTGCCAGTAATTGTACTTCTACTGCATACCACAGGACGATGCACAACATGTGTTCTATAGCCTCAGTCATCTCTGTGCAAGATGCAGGCATAAGTAATGTGTGGGTCGACCCAGATGCAGCTGCTATGACAATGCTGCTGTTTGGCCCACTCGTTCCAATGCTGGTTTGCAAGAAAACATGACATTTCTACCATGTTTTCTCCAGGGCAGCCAAGATGGCCGAGGCCTCTCATTTGCTTCCTGAATGAATAGATCAAAGTAGCCAATGGTACCCACTTGTCATAAATCATGGTTGATTATGAGACTTGACTGACAAATCCTTGCTAGCAGGTCACTGAAACAACAGAGCATGAATTACATGCAACCTGTTCACATCACCAAATTTACCCACGACTTGGGACTGCATTACAACAAAGATGCAATAACTGCAACCACTTGTATTAGGCTTATATATATTATACAGTATATTTCCGTTAATTCAGCTCCGGTTAATTAAATTTTTCTGTTAATTCGATCCCGACTGAAGGTACCAGCTAGCACGCATATATCTCTATGGGCCCAAACTCCCATTTTTTCGATCTCAAAATTGACATTCGCCGAATAATTTTAACTGGTCAGCTTCGACACAATACAGCCCTGTTATGTGATGAAGCATACCAAGAATGGAACTGTCATGGGACATAGTAGGCATTCCTAGTTATATAGGCACGCACGCGCCATCTACAGTCACAGTATGAAAACCTAGATGCCTAATAAGCATACTGGCAGCCATTCAGAGCTGGTTATCATGTTGCTGTGGCGATTTAAGCCCCCTGTTTCACCCGCCATGCATGTCTCATATATGAGACTGTTAATGGGACTTAGCATGCGTTTCTTAAGTACACATGTGCGCACGCACTGTGCACCGAGAAGTGGAGAAAAACCCTCTGTGTTTTGGAAAAGCTAGCGGAAAGGAAGGCGGTCAGATAAAGAAACTCCCAAAGTTAAGGGGACGTTAAAAGCCAACAAAACAGTGGGGCTCTATCTAAACCTCTGAAGGCCTGCCAGTAACCTTATTACGCATCTCAGTGCTCATACTGTGACTACAGACAGCACATGTGCATGTCTAAATTAAGGAACATTTGCTGTGTCCTCTAACAGTGACACCTTTTCCTACTTAATGTGCTTCACCGCATAACACGGCTGTACTCTGGCAAAGCTAACTTTAAAGGCAAATACTGCCAAGTGAGTCAACGGTGTGTTTTGGTGTCTTTTTCTGCCTTGTCGTTAATTCAACCTGCCAGATAATTGACCAATTTCGTCGGGTCTATCAGGATTGAATTAACAGAAGTCCTATGTACTATGTTGTACATTAAATTAAGCATACTTACATTAAGCAAGCGATATGCAGTAGAGACTTCAGCGATATCAACACTGACGTGCCCCAAAAAATGTGTGCATTGAATTTACAATAAAGAAGCAATAACATATTAGCAACATTTTTAAATATGATTAAACCTCTATATCCCAAAACCTCAATATAATGAAGTATTTACTCTTTTATAACTTCTCTTAACATAGTATTAACATAAGTGTTTAACATACTACAACATGTATGTTGAACCTTAATATACCGAAGTGTGCTAGCACGATTTCAATTCATTGAAATTTCACTGCCAGAAAATAAATGAAAACTGCCGCAGAAGCAGATGGAATTACATGCGGCTGCTTATGAACACGCCTCTCAAATCACGTGTTGTGTGACAGAGAGCATACGCAACCCACGTGCCCTGTCTTTCGGGTAATCTACAGCAGGTGCAAATATTCGGCGAGCCGAGATGGCCGTGCCTTCATGTGCGCTGTCTTCCCGTGTGCTTTGTGCTGGAGGTCATGTAATCCAGAGTTCGGAGATGCGTTGAAGCACGGGGTAGACGAAGCGTTCGCTCCCTTCTGTGAAAAATACTTCAGTGTAACCTTTTCACACATGAGCCAACTAGCCTAATTTTTTCCAAGAGAATCAGTGATGGTTGCTATTGGGGTCTGGGATGCTTCGCATGGAATGGCCCTTATAGGAAATGTCCAGATACAGCTTTCAATTCCATGACAGTCAAGTTTGCCGTAAGCATGCTCTACTGTAATAGCTTCTAGTAGGACCTTTAACAGGATTTGTTTGCATAATAAATACATGCTCTAATGAGTCCTCCAACAGCGGTGCTTTTTTATTTCCTTGCAAAATGACTGCAGGCATCATTCTTCCGCCGTGAACAATCAATGCTTGCCATCTGGTATTACTGTAGCTGATATGTGCTTCTCATTTATTAAAAATATATGCCACGAAATGACGCCCATGTGCCAAACTTGAGCGTGAATCAGCCAGCAATTGACTTGGGAGAGCCATGTGTACCCAGCTCCCTCATTTATGCAACAAAATGCGTACATATGCAAGACGAGCAGTAGTGCCTACCTACCTGAGGTTCTTCTCGATGTCATCAAAGTGTGTAGGCACCAGGCGGAGGTACTTGTGCAGAGTGGGGAAGAGTGAGGGCGCCACCTGTCCCCCCTTGCGCAGCTTCACAGAGTGCATGCGTGCCAGCGTCTGTGCTATCAGCCTGCAATGACACACAAATTGCACCCCCAGAACTTAGAATGCAGCAGATGTGGGTTCATGCTGAGGGACAGAAGCCACTTCTAAGGAACAACCACATAATGCTAACTTAATCAATCTTGTTGGACAGTTCTGTAAACTTTTGCTGCCTCCCCACATTAAGCATTGTGCTGTTTCATGAAAGTTCCACATCACAAACAGAAAGCGGGAATGCATGCTCTTAAAAAATACACTCCCATCTCGACCATGTAAATGATTTTCCATGATGCATTGGGATCAGGAAATCATGGAACTCCCATGACTTTTTTTATTCATCAATGCTGATGTGCTTGTTGTATCTGCATAGTCCCCTTTGGTTCAACTGACCGTTTAATAATTGAAAGGAAGACAATTTGTTGCAACTCTCATAACATGTAGTACCCATACCAAAAGGTGTAGATGGCCACTGAAAGGAAAGTCTCAAATACGTCCCAAAATGGCACTAGATAGCTCGACATTTACAAGCATGGCCTTTGAAATGCACATAAGACAACACTATTAAACTTCTTGCTGACCACTGTACACAGTGAAACCTCCATATAATGAGCATAGATCTAGCGAATTACTGGAATATAACTAACTCAACAATTAAAAAAACTTATTTTTTTGCTGATATTTACTTGTATGCTTACAACGAGGTTATTTTCATGCCAGACGCAACTTGATGTCTGTGAAAATAGTTCACAGATAAGTTGGTTAGCTAAGCTAAGCTACGGTAAGAGGACAGCACAATGAATGGTGAACTGAAAAACGATAGTTTATCATTCAGAGGCATGAAGATAGCAGTGTGGATTAGAGAGCAAATGTGGGTAGCCGATATTGTAGTTGACATAGCGAGGAAAAAATTGTGTTGGGCAGGCCATGTAATGTGTAAGGGTAGATAACCGATTAACCATTAGAGTCATAGATCGGGTGCCAAGGGAACGAAACCACAGACAAGCACGGCAGAGGTGGTGTGATGGAAATTAGAAAATGTGCAGGCATAAGACAGAGCCAGCCGGTGGAAGAGACAGGTAACTGGAGATCACTGGGAGAGGCCTTTGTGGACACAAACAGAATGATGATGATGATCACCTGGAGATGTGCGGGTCCCTGATGAGCTGGGTGTCGCCCACCCGGCCAGGGTTGAACCCGTAGCAGAGGCCATTGCGGAAGGCACAGTGCAGTGGCGCTGCGAGGCCATGCGCATGCAGCAGGCGCATGTTGACCACCTCGGCCGACCTGTCGATGAAGAGCTCGGTCTTCTGGCCGTATATGCGCATGAGCAGCGCTCCCTCGCCAAGCTCCTCTCCGCCTTGCCAGCAGCCAACCAGCTGGTTCGTGATGCCATCTGTGAACGTCTGCAGGAACGACGAGACAGATTTCATACAGTTCAAAACAAAGAACTCCTCCCGATGCGTTTTTTTATTAGCTGTATTTGCGCAAACACGATGCAAGTTCATTTGCCCTAATTATCAGCATAGCAATGCACCATGCACTAAAACTGAGAGCTACACTGAACATAGTTTATGCAAGATGTTTTTTTCCCAATGCCCGCTGTCCAATCTCCCAAGAAGCGGAAGAAGGCCCATTTAAAACGCTACACAATATTCCATCGGTGAATGGTCCTGTATATGAAACAGCAATGCAACTGCTGCAGGACGGCATTGTTCACAAGGGTTCTACTGGCTCACCTATGTTGTTCAGCTCACAAGCAGTAAGGACTGATTTGATTTGATCTTTGGCAACCAAAGTGCAAATTTGCTAAGGCTTGTTGGTGGGCTAGTTGATTCTGATTCACAGTGAACGAATAACAGCATGAAAAGACAAGGACCAACACTCAAACCCTGTTTTACTACTACTGTTTTCCACCAATACTCTAAATGTCTCTTATCTCAACTGCTGACCACTTAATGCTTCCAACCAACTTTGAATCGTAGAGCTTCTGGATGGTGGATGTTACCTATGGGCCTTGCGAGGTGAATATTTCTTAGCATTCCATTACAATGTGCCGAGTAGTTTCTCGACTTTTGCTACAGCAGACACCTGCCTCATCCAGTGGTGCACATTTGCTATGGCATGTTTTTATCCTCAGGCAGCCAGCTCGGTCTTCAATAGCAAGGTAGCAGCGCGTAAACAGTGACGCCTATGATTATGAATACAGTAGATGTCTGTTAATTAGACTTCGGTTAATTCGATCTCCACCGAAGGTCCTGGCCGGTACCCATGCATTTCTATGGGTCCGAACTTTCGTTATTTAAATTACGAAATTGGCCTTCACCAGATAATTCGAACTTGGACAGTCAGCATACACCCGCCTATGGTGACCCCAACACCGACCCCTTTACTGGTCGCGTCCGCCCATTAGAGCTTGGGGGACAATGAATGAGTCATCTCCCAGTGAAAACGGCTATTTTCGACTTGCCCTAGAAAAATTTGCAAGCAATAATGGTAGCTCACAATGTCCGATTACAGTATTTACCTGATTCTACACATGCACAGGAAAATTAATCCAAAAATCGCCTTCGCAGTGTTCGTATGCTTCAATGCATAACACAGCTGTATTGCGGTGAAGTTAAATTTAGGAAATTAGCTGCCACTGTCCAACACAGACCTTTGCCCATTTTTCTTGCTAAAAAATAGAGTGCGCGATATATTCTACTTTGTTTACGGGCCTTAATGCTATCTCTACATTAGTTTTCTACTTTTGTCACGTAGAAAGCGGGTGCGCGTTTGATTCCGGGGTGTGTTAGAACCGGCTAATACTGCCAAACGAATCAACGGTGTGTTTTGATGTTGCTTTTCTGCATCTTCTTTAATTCGACCCGCCAGATAATTTCATTGATTTCGTCAGTCCCGTCAGGGTCGATTTAACAGAAGTCAACTATATAAGCCCCAGCCAGTCAGGGGGTGTGTGTTTTGGTGCATTCATGTTGGTGTGGCAAGCTACCGCCAAATAAGCGTGTCTTCCGCCTGGTGGATGTATGGCACCTAAAAGTGGCGACAAGGGTGGGCATTACATGCTCATCGAACAATGAGCATGCAGTCAGAAAAAAAAAAAGAAAAAAAAAACATGCAGCAACTGTTCAACAAACTTTACAGTAGCACAAGATCTGCTTGAACAGAAGGTGACAAGAAGCATCCGAAGGCATTAGAAAATTGCTTGCCTTGAAGCGAACAGAAGTCAGGTCCCAGCAAGGGCGCACGTGCTGGAGCACCCGGAGTGCGCCTTCTCGCAGTGATATCTCGCTGGAACCATCCACGAAGATGTCCACCACATCCAGCGGGGGCTCACCGGCACCATTCTGCGCACACACTGCCGTGGCCAGAGCTGCAGAGGAAGCCGGCTCTGCAGTTGGCTCAGCATGGTTCACGGCTGCGGCAGCCATCAGCAACAGCCGTGTTGGGACGGTCAATGCATCACCTCAACAGCCTGAAGCATGATACCTTCCTTGGCTGCCTGCCAGGCAGAGAGGCAATGATGGCACCTGTGGCAGAGGAAGAAACTCCGTGCTATGACTCCATGACACTCAATGACTCTATGGCATTCTATGACAGCTCAAGAATTCAGTACAAGCTCCACCCACAAGACTGTGCTGAACCTGACCTTGTGTGTTCTAGAACATGGTCCCCAAGAGAGGCTGATACGGAAAATAGTTCCCCTCAGCTGTGACATCACAAAAATGAGCAAATGTAATTGACTGGTGCATATATACAAGTTCTCAGAGTTCGACAGCAGTGTATTTCGCACTAAATTCTTAGGCTGTTGCCAACTGTAACATCTACTTGCTGCCAACAAGTTTTGACGCCCTGAAATCCAGATGGTTCCATCAGTAAGGGGAAACTGCCGACAGCATTAAGAGCAATGCATTAAGAGCTGTGGGGCTTCAATTTGGTTTGGCTGAAAGCTAACATTTTACTGAACTAACTTGTTGGTCTGTTTCTGAGTCAGTTTATTACTGGTTATGTTAATGCCACTGAAAAATTATTTCTCAACACGGTTTTGTGTGTTGCGCTTCCATACTACAAATTAATGCTTTGTGGTATAGGTTTGTCATATTTAATGTCTTTTTTTTATGTATGCAGTAAATCCAAGCCCTTTATGAATAAAATGCAGTTGGAAGTTGGCACTTGTGCTTGCCATTTTTGTCATGATTTGCACTACCCACAGTATTCAATGCAGTACCAACTAGCCCAAACTGTCACCTTGTGACAGTTTGGGCTTTATTTTAAATGAGGTTCTAAGCTTTATTACCTACTGCAAACACCAATGACGGCCCTATCAGGCCCTTTATGTGAACACACATCAACACACTATCCCAGTATTTTTTTTTTTTTTTTACCAAGCAATCAAGAACACTCTTTGAAAGTACTGCTTCGGCCTCCATGTTATTTACAGTGTAGACCGCTTATAACGTAAGTCGCCCGAGTCGCGAATATCCGCACTATAACCAAAACAACAATTTTATTACGATAGCAATTATATGGTCACTCCTGGCGCATTTCTTCCATCACTTTGGCCGTGAGGTTTCGTATAAAGTCCAAGGGCGATGAAATCGTTGCCGAGCGCCGTATGCTGTATGTACGAGTGAAAGCGTGCGAGGGTAAACCGGCAATCGGGGCTCAATCTCGTGCACGCAAGGGAGGAAAGTGGGGAGGAAACGCGCCATCTTGCGTTGCGCGCAAGGCTCCGGGGAGAGGGTAGAGGGGGGCGGGTGTTCTACTGGCCCCGGCGGGCACGCTTGCCGGGGTTACTGCATTTTGAAAGCCATCTGCGACGGAGGCACAGTCCGCCGTGCGGTGTTTTCGCAGCTAAGTTCACGTTGATGCGAGACGCAGCACGAAGTTCAATTCACTCGCTGCTGCTGCCACACTTCCTCCCTCCAGCACTCCCGCCATCGCGTCATTCTGGCCTTTCCACACGAGGAATGCTGGGATGCGTGGCCGGCGCCGTGCAGCGTGGCGGGCGAGAAATAGGAATGGAGCTATTCCTGCGCCAGCACCGTTGGAACGCGCCCGACGGCGCCAGACACACCGGTTGTTCGCCATCGTAAGTAACATCACGGAGATTGACGCGCGTGCGTGCACATTACGTCGGAGTAAATCTGCAGCTTGAGGTTTGCCGTCTCGGTTGACTGCCGAAAGTCCAGGAAGCCGCACTGTAACCGGTATTTCGACTCCCGAAACTGCACTATAAGCGATACGCGTATACTTTGAGTGCTATGGAGAAATTAAAGAGAGTCTGAAAAGACCAGTCCTGCACTATAAGCGGTTACATTTTAAGTGGTCTATACTGTATAAGCTGTGCTTCCATGTCTTCAGTGGCAAACATCCGGAGAACGTTTTAAGGCTGAGATGGTTATAACTAGTGCAATAAAAGCAGAGTACATAGAATGATAAACACACAGGACACACTGTTGCTGCTAGACTTTAAATGATATTTCAGTGTTCAAAACCACACACTACCCAAGAGATGTACACTGACTTGTCTACAGAAACAAAACATTTATACTAATAAAGTCATAAAAAAGAAAGCACTGATCCCAGGATTTTTCTTCAGATAAGCAATCTCTCCACAGTCAAGTGTCAGTGATGGGGCAGTTATGTATGCACTTGTTTATTTTTCTACTTTTTAGAATACAACACACTCCCAAAGCTTCCTTGTGAGCACTCGAAAATGCGTCAAACAGCCCAGCTTCCCTTTTCAACTCCCTGTTACAACAAGTAGGTTTACTTTTGCCTGCGAATATTCTTTACACTGAAAGTATCAAACACAAGTGCACCAATTAGAGCACTTTTGTTTTGTATGCTGCTGTTTTACGGCTGACAACAAGCAACATAAACGCCAACTTGGACTTGCGCTTCATTTTTCACTTCCTCTTTACTTAAGTCTGCTAAAAATCCTAAATTTAAAACGCACTGAAACCTCATTTCCGTCGTCCTATCAAAATGTTATAGTGTTCAGAATAATGTTCAATTTTCATTCATAATGCGCAAGGTGCATGTTACATAGCATTCAAGTTGACATGGAATTGATGTGATCTACCCCACTTTAGTGCACACTTGCACTGACAGAGGTTGTTATCAGTGTGTCTGTATGGCAGGATCCCAATCCCAGCCAGATCTTGGCAGGGGCAACACTCTTTCAACACTATCTCTGCTATCAGTTGGTGGCGATGGAGGTAACATGGGCAGACGGCATGCAGTCGCGCTGTCAACCGGCTGACGACTTGACACGCGGATGTCACACCGCAAACCCTGCACTTCTACAGCGGTCACTTTCAACGCAACTGCTGACAAGACTCCAGATATCAGACAAGCAGCTGAGGGCATCACTCTTGTCGCAACGTTTTGGCTCCCATTAAGCATCCATCCTGAAGGGGAATTTGGCCCTTTTTTTTTTCAAACCCCTTCGTCCACTGGACTTTGATAGAAGAAACAAAGGCAGAAGGAAGGAAACATAAATGCCTTTGCAAGAAGATGGCTGTCGGAGATGTCAATTTTTCGGTAATTTAGTTTTCACAAATATCATAAATTTTATGTGCGTGTAGAAGATGGTTGCCAACAGCCCATCTTTCTAATTAATTGTACCATTCTGAATAGATATACACAACCAAAAATATATAAAATTTCTCATTAGTATTACAGAGGTTACTGAACTGCATTAAACAGCACACCATTCCACTGCAAGTTATTTTCACAATGATGTCCATTACATTCTCGCAACACATCTCCCTTGTTAAAGCTCACTGAGATCTAATGTACTGCCTCAATCTTAATGCCAAAAAAAAAAAGAATGCTGTCAATTATTTGTCCGTCTTACAAGCTGGCCTAACCTCCATATTACAAATGCTAAACCACCGTTTGTATATGCCCGATTGCAATGGCATAAAACAGCCTTCCAGCATTAGAAGCACATACTTTACTTGCCTTTTTTTAATTACACAATAATAGTAAAAAAAGGTGTTTATTTAATTGTCAATTCCCAGCAAGAGAATAACTATAATTTAAAAAATATCGCATAAGAGGGGTAAAATGTATTCACTGCTAGCAGATACTTAAACATCACGAATCCTATAAAGCTGCGCAGAAGAACAACCTGTAATGACTGTCACAAGAGCAATGAGTACACAGTGCTTCAAACTGGAAAGGTTCGAATAAATGGCAGGTGCAGAGACGGGCTTCAAGTAACTGTTATGTGTACAGCTGGCATGTCATTGGAAGCCACCACAAGCCACAGGAAGAGGCGACAGCTGTCGCACACAGTGTCCGGGAGTGCCCTTGCAACACCCCCGCCACGTGTGCGCAGCATCCATGCCCCCTAATGGCCCTGTCGGCCTTGGCTGGAGCAATCACCCAGTCACTAGACACATGTGAAGGCCAGCTGGCTTGGAGGCTGTTTTGTACCCAACAGCAAAAAACATGAAGCACAATCCAAAGCTGATTGACGCTCAGGAACATGGTCATGTTATGAAACATGACACAGGTGTTGTGTAAAGAACTGATTTTGAATATACTCTACATCATGCAATGCCACACGCTATGGCCACATTGCTTCAGTCCAATTGTTGGACGGTACAAGTGTAAGTAAACAATTTGTAAAAGCAAATGTTTCCTGCACCCTGACAGACTACACCAATGTCACGAAACAAGGAAAGACCTCTAAACGGTATAAATTTTAGAGGGACTAAACAACTGTGTTAAATTAATTCACATTTGTAGTGTGTTTCTTCAGAACTCTGTTTGCATTTATTTGCTGAAAAAGTTTACTAGTAAACGAAATGAAGCCCAAATTTTTATTTATAAATTGTACGTGCAAATCACGATGCCGACGTCATCATGACATTCACAAATTTCACCGCCTTTCTGAGTATTTGGGCTACTTCTGCGCAGAAGGTCATTAAAGTCAGTGCACGCCATCCTTGCTTAGTCAATTCAATGCGATTGTTTTTTTTTTGTTTTGTTTTTTTATAAGCATTTAAGTAGTCTTAAGAAGATGCTACCAAAATTCTTTACATCACTAGGAGCTGGTGTACAAATTTCAAGATGGTCTCGCCTCGCCCCACATTAGTCTCGCGTTCTTTAAGGCCTACGAAGTCTCAGCTAGCAGCCATAGTGGCCCACTTAGTCTCTAACGAGTGTAGTCTACTACCCATAATATCGCACTTAGTGTCCCAGTTCCCAGTCGCTTAGTGTCACTTAGGCCCCAGAACAATGTGCAATGTCAAAGTACAAGGCTGTAGAAGATGCAAAGGCCAGATGCATCAGTGAAACACACCAGGAAGCCAATAACTAGAAACAAAAAGTGCAACAAAAGCTACTGTAAAACATACACATAAGCATGCACATGCATACACAGATAGTGACAAAGCCACGTTAAAGAGGAATGCGACTGCTAGGACTGCAGTGCAAACACTCAAATGACAGAGACATCCCGTGACCTCGTGCAACGTCAAACCCACTAAGCAACCACAGCGGGTGTAAGCAAAAGTGAGAGCCCTTATTGTTACTGTTGGACATTGGCTGGATTCCTTGGAAGGAAGTACTATCTGGCGATTTTGAAATCCGGGAAAAAGTGACGCAATGTAGAAGCTACGCATCAGTCAAACTAGACTGATCTGTGCATCACAATTTAAAGGCTCACTTGACATGCGGCTAATTAAAAGAAAAATATTTTTTTAAAGTTTTTAAGCTTGGCACAGGACATCATGTGTGTCTTTGGTTGATAGAGCCAACAAAGGTACGTCCACTCGAAATATGCACAGCACAAAAACCATAGTGTCGAGGGGCTTATCTTGCAATGCTTATCTTGCAGTGAGCTCGGGCAGTGAACGATTTTCATACTAACGCCTCCATTTATTATCAAACCCTAGCAGCACTGCAGCACATCCCTCTTTGTGTAGTACAAAAGGGAGGGAAACTAAAGAATAAAACGCAGAACATAAACTCTCAATTGATACTCTACCACAAAGATTCACTTCACAGCCTTGGAGCAACGATCGCATCATGAGAGATGCCACAATGGAGGCTCTGGAATAATCTCAAGTGCCTGGGTTATCTTTTTAAAGTATATTGGCATTTATTTCGTAGCGCAGCTAGCAATTGAACCAGTGATCACATGCTGAACAGAAGAATGTCGTAGCCACTGACACATAAGAAATATTAAAAAATTTCTACCTATGCTTCACACCTCGGAAGCTAAGTTTTTAGTTGATGATTTCAATGCCTGTGCCGTGCACAAGTATCTTTTCAACATGCACCCGCAGTGCAACAAGTCAGTCTCGAAGGCAATGATGTTGGTTACAGATGTACTGTGGCCTGTGTGGAGGCCTGTCTGGTGAACACAAGTGCAAAAGCTTTTGCTCTTAAGGCACATGCGACTGCGAAACTGTGATGGCAGAAACTCAGAAACTGGCTTAAATGTGGACAGGAAGGGCTAAAAGCATTTTGACTCGCCTTACAGTGAGTCGGGGAGAAGGGAAACAGAGGGGCTCGATTTTTGTTAAGCACGACCATACAAAGCCAGCAGGCAATGAAGCCAAGGAAATTGAAATTTACAAAATAATGGAGAAAAGGGGAAATGAAAGTGGATGAAAAGATAGCTTGTCGCAGGTGGGAACTTAACCCACAACCTTCGCATTACGCGTGCTATGCACTACCAATTATGCTACAGCAATGGCCATCAATCCGCCCACCAATTTGGGTATTTATGTGTGCTAGATCTAGCCATGGGAGTGTTAGCCAGCGCCCCTCAGAGTCATGGCATGGGGATGTGGAGCATCCTTTTATGCCTTGGTGGCATCACATAACACGTGGACTTAAGGTAGAAGGCACGTGGCTAATAAACTCTTGTATGCTACATAATGGCATCAAGGCTTCTAGATTCCGAGACCCTCGCTATGAGTGAACGAGGAGAAGGGAAGTTCAAGACGCACACATGAACTGTCCTGTGGCCATGTAAAAGATGTAGGGCAAAGAGAAAGAGGAAACTTACTATAAAGGAGAGATAAATAACTCTTTAGTATTTGCCGGCAAGTTTGTGGGGACGGCCAACCTAGCCTAGACGGTGGCCAGTAGCCCACGGGCTCTGGCGGCGCCTTCGGCCTGCTGGATGGCCCATTTTTGGGCGTCGTGGGCCGAGCTGAGCAGCTCAGTCCCCCACCATTCTCCATCTGCCATTCTGTCCTGTTGGGCCACTTTCAGGCAAGCACACAGAATATGATCGAGGTCCACCCTCGTTACAGAACTTGCAGTTTCCAGAATAAAGATATAGGTGGTAGTGTCTAAAGACGACCGGGTTTGGATATGTTCTTATTGCAGGTGGTGCCATGCCACTGCCTGGCTCTTGTTTAAAGATTTGTGTGCGAGGGAATAAGTTGTGCTTGGCAATCTATAATACTATAAAGGAGGTTGTAAAAAATTTCGCAGAAAATAACAGATCTGGGCAAGTGACCTAAGTAAGGACCACTGTCCATAGGCGCCGACTACGGAAGAGCTCCGGGGCTCGAGCCCCCCCCCGCCCCTAAAATGTCATTACCAGAGTTCTGTTACCCACATAATTTGAGGACTCTCTTGCATTGCCTCCACATTTTCACTTTTGTTGTGGCTAAAAGCTTATGGCACCATTGTTGGCGTGGAGGTGCACGGCTTTCAATTTATACTTTTGCTTTATTTCAGCAAATCCTGACAATAGGAGGACAAGCGCATTAGAAGTACCAGTGGCAGCTACCTCATCCACGTTTTCTCATGAACATTTTTTTTAAATTTCTGCTGAGAACACCACGCACAAACACAGTATATTTAAATATATACGAAGGACAAAGCTTATTATATTTTTTAAAGAGAAGAAGGTAGTCTACTAAATGGATCGCCTATACATAGAGAATGAATATGTTGATGTATGTTCACCTCACTTCAAATTACTTTGCGTGCTTTTTGACCCTGAAAAAAGACCTGCACACTTCAGTGACCCCTTCGGCAGAGTCTTCTATCAACAGCGCGTGAAAAACACGTGAGTGATGTGTGTCTCAATATTGATTTTCTTTCCAGTAGGCAATGCTAACAACTGGCGACAAAAAAAAAAAAAAAGATTGTCTAATTATTTACAACATTTACGCATTAGGGATGGAAACATCGCATCTTGCATGCAGAGGCCATAAATACGGGGTGTTTCAGCAAACACTTTCAAAAAAATTTTTAAAGGTTGCCTGTGGCAGATAGCACAATTCTAGTTCACGAGCTGGTCTACTCGAAGAGGTGGACATTACTTGCACAAAAAATTGAAATGCATACTCAACTAATTAAGAGAATCACCAATTAGGTTTTTAACATATTAACTTATGGGCCATGTTGCAATTTACAAATTCTAGCCGTGGAATTAGCAAGGTGGATGCACTAGGAACTAATTCTCAGGATGGCACCAGTTTCAAGATATTAATTCCCGAACATTGCGGAGAAATGCATTGGCATTCCAGTTACTTTTGCGCTTACCCGCCTTGGTTGTTTAGTAGCTACGGTGTTGGACCGCTAAGCATGAGGTCGCGGGATCAAATCACTGCCACGGCGGCTGCATTTAGATGTGGCAAAATGCTTGAACACCTGTATACTTAGGTTTAGGTGCACCTTAAGGAACCCCAAGTGGTCTAAAATTATTCCAGAGTCCTCCACTACGGTGTGCCTCATAATCAGATCGTGGTTTTGGCACGTAAAATCCCATAATTTGTTCTTTTCATACTTTTGTGCTTTGATGACACCAATGTATTTCTCCGCAAAGTTAGAGAATTAATATCTCGACACTGGTGTCAGCCTGAAATTTAGTTCAAAGTGGATCCGCACTCCAGGGCTAGAATTTGTAAATTGCAACATCGGCCATAAGGTGCGCCAACATGGGCCATGAGCTAAAAACTTAATTGGTTATTTTGTTATTTAGTCGATTATGCATTTCAATGTTTTGTGTAAGTAATTCCCGCCTCTTCGAGTAGATGAGCTCATGAACTAGAATTGTACTATCTGCCACAGGCCACCCTTTAAAAATTTTGGAAACTGTTCGCTGAAACACCTTGTATATTGAATTCACTCAGTAACTGAAATGATGCCAAGCCAGATTCACTCAAAATCAGAATAAATAGAAGTCTAGAAGTCATGTGCAGCAGCGCTTATACTCGGACTTGAAGTACTAAAAAAAATTAAAAAAGAGTGCAGTTTGGCCGGGAAGGCAAAGCAGTATTAGTGATAGCAAAGTAGAAGACAATTACACGAAGGAAGAGTCTTACCGTGTAAATCCGTGTAAGGATCGCACCTGTGTAAGGGCCGCACCCATAACTTGACAGCCAATATTTAAAAAAAAGACATCCAACCGAGAAGGAATCGCATTCTATGCGCTGATCCTGATCGGGCTCAACAGCGAATTGTCGCGCGCAGCGTACTTTCGCGCGTCACTACTGGATGTCGAGAGGAGGCGATCGCGGAGGTTATACGGCGAATTTGATACTCGTAGTTGGAAAAATGAGGTCAAATGACCCGGTCCCATGAAAGGCTCGTCAAAATTGCGACAGAAGTGTGGCCCTTACACGAATCTATATGTTAGTTATAGTGGCCATATAAATTGTAGTAAACATTCACACAAAATTCAAATAGTAAGCATAGTGGACATAGTAAGCACGGACCATGTAAACCTGTAAATACCTCACTGGATGACCTCGAGCAATCGCTTTCACAACGCAAGCACTGTGAAGAACGCCGGCAGCGGAGGCTAACGGTTCGTACAGCTGCGCGATTCACCGCAACTCTGAAAATTAGATTCATCATCATTATCTGCCTATTTTTATGTCCACTACTGACGGCCTCCGTGAGTGATCTGCAATGACCTTTGTCTCTTAACTCTGCAACACTAGGGGTGGAGAAAGACAGCCTGGCAAGGAAGACAGCGCGCATGAAGTTAGCAGCCATCCCTGGTCGCCCTGTATCATTGCACCCACCAATGATTACCAACAATTAGATATGGCACGCGGGCCCCATAAGCGTCCGTCGCGCACAGTCCTTCACAGCTACGGCAGGGCTAGAGGAGAAGATGCATGTTCTCCTTCCGATTCGCGTTTGATTACGTGACCTACAACTAACCCGAATATTGAGCGCGTGGGAAATAATGCCATCAAGCCCCCATCCTTTTCGGCTCACTGTTACGCGCTTTTTCCCGCACCCACACGGTATGGGTCGCTCATGTATATGGCTTTTGGATTTAATGCGGAACATCACGGCGCCGACAACCGTGAAAATTTGCCTGAAGTGTCGATATAATTGTATTCGCCATAAAGCTAGAAATAAAAAATTGTTAGCAGAGGGTATATATATATATATATATATATATATATATGTGTGTGTGTGTAGGTTTCGGAAAGCTGCTCGCCCCCCCCCCCCCCCCCCCCCCCGGAAAAATGAAAACTTTCCGCCTATGACCACTGTTATGTCCTAGAAGTCTCTAAGGCATATGAATTTCAACACTCTCTACATCTGTCTTTTAACACGCCGTCATAACTAATACTGGTGTCACACGGCCACTTTCAATTGCGATCAAGCCCGATCCGAACTAAATTCTTGACCACGATTGGCTCCCTCTTGCAGCATACCCAAAGGATCCAATAGTCGAGAAATTCGAAGTGCGCCATGTGACACCCACATAAAACGATCTTTCAAATAAATGCCTTCACATTTTACACAGCGTTGCGAAAACATTTTTGCAAATTAATTTCCTTACACTGAAGTTAATGTGTGCATAGTTTCTTTTGTGCCATTTTTATCGCTTTTGCTGCACTGTGTGCATTAGTTATGCTTGACTTAAAGGCAAACAAAGATTTGTGAACAAATATTTGCCAAATGCTGTTAAAATTATGTTAAAAGGAAAGACTTCACTAACAATGCCAAAGAGTGGCAAAGGTCATTGTTCACCATGAAGTAACAAGTTTGCTGTACCACTAGTGCAACTGCCATGTCGCATATACATTTGCAAGTATGACAAGGTATTGGGGGGTCTGCCCCCTTTCTTATAGAGAAAACAGGGGCCTCGGGTCGTGTCGGTGCATGATTCAAATGGAGAGAGTAAAAAGACAGCCGTGGACAAACAGCACCCCCATGGACAAACAGATAGCAACTTGAAAACAACATGCCTGTTAGACTAAGATAAAAAAAAAAAAAATGGCTCAAGAGCAGTACACTAGAGATTACAAATTATCTATGTGCCGTAGATTTATCTTTACAGCCTCCTCAAGCTCACAAAGTCCTAAGGTGACATAATTGGTGCTCTCAGGCGATGCAGCAATCTTGCTTTGTACTCTTATCTCGTCGTCTGCTTTCCGTCCAGACGGCTAACAAATCCACGCATGATATAGATGCCAGTTGCCCAAGAACAAGATAACTGCCTACAGACTGAGTATATATGGTTTTAGGTGACACGTGTCGGTACAGCAGGCCAGCACAGAACAATGACTGTGCAAGTAGTCTCCCACTGCAAAAGGCCTGCCGCAGTGCCACCACCACTATTAATGTGCACGCCAAAAATGACAACATAGCAGCCCTGCACAGACATTACATGTACGTTTGGCCCAGACAGACGGTAAAAAAATGCCCATTGAGAAACAATTTAGCACGCATTTTATTTGTACAGCAACATGGCCCTGTCATTGGATGCTGCACTAAAAATGGTGGACACACACTTTGTCATGCAATGTATCTCACCACCACAAATTTCTTTAAAACTAGATAAAAGCAAGGAACATATTGTACGAAACTTGTGGCAAAGGAGCAATAGGTATAACACACACATAAACACACAAAAAAGATACTGAACCAAAAACAAAAATACAGATCTTTTATTATTATTACTATTTCTTTAGAGCATACATGTGCTCCGTCCTTTCTTGTACATGCTGTTTTGACAATACTCACATAAGACACTTTGGATTGGGCTGGAGTTAAGTAAAACACGTTGTGGGGCTAGTTGGTGCATAGCTTTCAAAAGATGAAGCGCCAACAGTGACAGCACACTAAGGAGGAACAAAGATAGGACAAGGCGCTTCCTGTCTTTGTTCCTACGCCTTGTCCTATATTTGTTCCTTCTTAGTGTGCTGTCACTGTTGGCGTTTCATCTTTTGAAAGTTGGGCAGGAGTTACACAACTATACAAACAAGATTACATTTTTATCTTGTTCTATACACATTTCGTCACTAATTCATGTGCTGAGCTGCCTTTCATATCACCAGGGTTTCTGTAGGTATACATGTTAGATGACAGGAATAGTGACTGTTTGGTACCAAAGTTTTGAAACCCTGAATACATTGCAGACTTTTAGACAACAACAATAGGGACAAGAAAAAATAAAGTAAAATACATAGCACCATGTGGCAGTACTGCTCCACGCAAACATTAACACAGCTGAACAAAATAGCCTTGAGCTCAAAACATCTGGTGCGCCACTTTTATCTCGTGTGCACAGCAACATCAGCTGAGTGATGCAGAAATTACTCACAGATCGTGTGTTTGATGCGCATGACGTATGTGGCAGCATATTAGTCAAATCTGCTTTTTATTACACTAATCAAATATTTAAAAAAGCAATATTCATAGCATATCGATCTGCAACTGTCCATATTCAACTGTGCTGCCCAGTGATGTCCGAAGGAAATTTTTGTTGACTCTAATAGAGATACATCAAAATGCAAAACAATGCACACATATCTCCCTCCTTGACAGCCTTTTCAAGCCTCATATAAATAAAAACACTATCCAAGAGCCTAGCAGATGTAATGGGTAAGTAACGACTACCACGACATCATATTGAATCGCACCTTCGCAAGCCCTGCTATATATGTTAATTGGGTTGACATCCTCATCTTTTACTAAACTGTCTCCTCGCTTACACACTCTTTTTTAGACATTACGATGATGTCATTTCGTGCCGTTTAATTCATGGTGCGATGTGTGCACAACACTACTGGTGCGTGCACAACTAAATGGGATATATGTAGAATCTAGGCTGAATTTTACGCATGTGCAACTACTGGATAATATATATAATATTTTTCAGCCGTAATACGTAAATGTAAATTTCCGCCACCTTCGCTTCTTTCTTTTTCGGACAGTTTTTCGTGACACATACCAGAGGCCGAGATCAACCCGACACTGAATGAGTAGACCGCTTACGCGCGCCAGCTTGAATGAATGGGCACGACAGGCGCGGTTCATTGGAGAAGCAACACGAATGGGAAGGAATAAACAAATAGATACTAAAAACGCACTATAAAACCCTCGCGGGCTAGCCAAAAGCAGCGTTTCGTATCGGTCTCCGGCCGTGCCACTGATCGATTCGCACGTTTAATAGCACGAATCGACAAGTCAGGGGCGCGCAACACGGTGAACACACCGCGACCGAGCGAGGACACAGTTCAGCGACAAATGAATGACGACCGCTGTGGTGGATAGGCGAGCCGCGATTCGAGGGCTACATAGAGGGGCCTGTGCAGAACGGCACAATTTGCGGACTCCACGTGAAACGGGCGAAGAACCCGCACGTTACCTGCCGTCGTGTCTTCCAGCGCCGGAGTGCAGACCTCTCGATTCTCTCGTCCGCTGTCCCGAGAACACACAAGAAGGGCCGGTCTCGTGCCGCAGCTCTCAGAGGACTCGCTTCGGACCGACGACGAGAGTCGTCGCTTCACTTCAGACGAGCAGCAGCTGCCTTCTGACGGCGAGACACATGAACGAGCAGCTGCACACTCGCGTCCGCATCCCAGTCACCATTACGGGCGATGTGCCGCAAAGCGCCGTTAAAATGCCCGACACATGCGAAACTGGGAAACTGCGAAAGCAGAGAGAAAAAGGGCGCGCCACTGGCGGCACCTTTGTTTAGCTACGGGCAGTGCATCGAAATACCTTTTAACTTTAGGCACGTTGTGGCACTGCAGTACTATTTAACTCGGCCCATCGGACACGTACAATTCTTCTAATACGTCCAGTTTATTGAATAGAATATGTCCATGAGTCGCATTAAAAGGAGCCGCTTCGAAAATTCAGTTCATCGCTTCAAGGCAGCATCAAGTTGAAGGTGTAGCGTAGCAACCACAGTTGTTTCGAATGACGGATGTAGCTGCTAAAACACACACGAACACCCACTCGAGCGCGCCTTTCGCGAGGCTGATTTCCTGTCGTCTGCCGTCGGTCGTGCTCGCGGCAACATGTTACTGCGTGCTGCGTTTATTCGCTTGCGGTCGTCGTCGCTCGTACGTATTAGATCGATCTGCCCTGCTTTTTCATTTGTTCGGTGATTCAACTTTGAACACCGTTGAACAGTCACTGAAAGCTGCCATGCACATATTTATAATTTTCTCGCATAATGTAGGTCTTCACCTTGCTACCCATCGTGTTTCTTGCGCGAGGTTGCCCTGCGACTTACTTGCTGGTCATTTACCAGTGCTACTGGTTTGTTATCGGTTGATAATGATTTAGATGTGTGCCTGAATGACTGGTCGATATTCGCACCGCGGATCTGCTTCCTGGTGCCCAAGCAGTGTGTTTGTGTGCGTGTGTGTGAGAGAGCGAAAGAGAGATGGTGGATCAGTTGGGAAGAAAGCGCATGGCGACATTCGTTCAACATGAGAGGGCCGGTGTACACTTTCTTAATCAGTCGCAGTCTGTCTTGCACTGAAATATATAACAAAATGCAACTGGGACAGCTAAACGAAATTCTGGTGGGAAAGCAGCATTTGTTCATTATAAGCGTAGTTTTCGTTTTAGCGAACTACGCATGGGGCGGGGGTGGGGGGGCATGTATACACGAGGGATCCCGTTGTAACGAACTGATTATATACATCGAATTATTTGCTATATCGAAACATTTGAAGTGTATGGATGTTATCAAGGGTGATTCAACTAGGTAACTGTCAGTAAGTTCAACGTGGATGTACCACCAAAATGTACCACTTTTTTTTTTCCCCCTCTCGGCAGCATCCACAGATTCAGACAAGGCAAAAACCCTTGTTGTCATCAAAAACGTATGCTTAGCCTCTTCCTCTGTTCAGTCACACTTAGCAAGGTTAGCATGTTTGTGATTACTAGCAGTAATTTGGCAAATTGGGGGCCAGGTCACAGGTGCAGGTGAAAGAAAGCCATTGGCACTTTAAACTACTCCTTGAAAGTTGTATTTGATTGAACAGCGGGCTCCATAATGAATATTATACCCTTGTGTGTGAGTGATCGAAGGCCCTTTAGTTCTCATTTACCATCACAGCGAGTAAGTTTAAGTACTTAAGTTTTTGAAATATATCCACATGTGATACAATATATATCTTTCTTCAAAAAAAAAAAAACAATTGGTGGGCGTGTGCGAGACTGAGAAAAGTGAAATCATGCTTAGACTCAACAACTACCAGTTGCAGTAAATGTTGGGCTTGTCTTTGGATGTTACTAGAGCATTTTCTTTGTAGTCTGTGTATGACAAATTTTAATTCAACATGAACAAAATTTGTTATATGTGGGATTGAATAAATCAAATTACTATGTTACTGAAGGAATTTTTGTCAAAGAGGAAAGAATGAATGACAACTAGACTTCTTTGTACAGGAAAGTCATATACAAGTGCAGGCTAGCAAATAAATTAATTGAAGTAGCTTAATCCTTGATGGGGACATGTTTCAGATCTCATTAGTTGTGTGGTCCGTTCTTTGTTTTTATCCTGTTTTAGAGTTCACATTTATAATTCTTGAATATGAGGTCAAAATATTCTTTACTTCTACCTTCAACACTGCCTAAATTTGGTTTTGTCTGCCATTTTTATTGATTTATGTCGCCCTCCTGCAGAGTCTTCATTTTGACAAAGCACGCTTGAGTTGTTGGGAAAACTTACTTGTGTTGTGAGAAGTGACTATATCCATATACTGGATATACTGAGTGCTTCATGATGAGTGTCTTGAACTATAAAAATAGAGGATTTTAGACATCAGAAGCATGTACATTTAGGCTCGGTGGTTATTGACTTGAGCAGAAAAAACAATGCAACATAAGGAAGAGTCATTCCTTACATCCTGTCTCTTGGGCTGTTTTTGATGCTCAATTCTATAGACAAGAACATTTCTGCTGGCCAATATTCATTGCAGTTTAATGCACAAGAAAATTTGTGATAGTTTCCTGTAAGCTAACCTTCACTAATAAGCCAGTTAATGCTTGGGCACTTAGTTGGAATCCCAAGAACTGCACTATAGTTTCGAGATACTAGTTTGAAAACTGTATTGTCGAGATGCATTCTATGTGTACATGTATCTCATTTTCTCACAAAGCCTTCCTCAAGAACTGCAGCACAAAATTTATCATTATGTCCTGAATTATCTATTTTCAACATTTGGAGACAATTGTCAACAAAACAGCCTGTATACCTCAAGAATAGAATACAAGCACTGCACCGATATGGAACGTTACACTGTGCTAGGCGCGCGCAGTTGAGATTGTACAATGGCAGGTTTGGCAAAGATTAGAGCGCATTAATGAGTAGTATAGATCTTTGTTATATTATTAATATATTTAATGTTATGTGCATACTGGAAGCAGGCAAGGCCAATAATTTGATTTTTTTTAGCGTTGCAAGAGGGAACTGAATTTGAGTCTGCAAAAGCTTAATGCTTGAGCTATTTCTGGCACATAAATTTATATTGGGGGGGGGGGGGGGGGGGGGCATAACATTTTTGCTTGCTCCAACTATTCTTTTCCATAAAACACATCAGTTGCCTTAGCAAGATGCTTTCTTGGACAACAAAAAGAATCGAGCACTGGTGAAGTTCGTACATATCAGGAACCTAGTATCAGCACACAAGGGAGGATGAAAGACCGTGGAAAACACAACACAGTGCGCTGACTCAAACAAACTGAATTTTGTTGGGAAAGCATCCAGTACATGTACAGGAACAAAACATGCATGCTTCAAGCGATGTGAAAATAAACAAAAGTACAGCCTGTTAATCAGGAATCAGCAGGCTGTACTTTTGTCTGTTTTCACTGTGCCTGGTGCATGTGCGTTTTATTGTATATGCATGTATATGTGCTAGATGCTTTCACTATATACAGAATCTACGTTGTGCCTTCCAGCATTCTTTCTCTCTTGTGCAATGCTATTACATTTTCTTGGACAAGGTTGTGCATAGTGAGCAATAGAAAACATTCCACAGAGAAGAAAAACAAGTAAGCACAGTGCACATACAGGACAAGAAGCAGCACTTCTCCTGTGCATGGTTTCAGTCATGACGGGCACGGAGTGACTAAATGGAAGACGAAGACGACGACATGTGAAGAAGAGCGGTGACAGTGCATCGGCGCCAGAAGCACGGGCCCAACTGAGTGAGAAAAAAAAAAAGGAGAAGCAGGCGGAAGGGCGCGTGAGAGAGTTTGGTGGGAGACTGTGAGCGTGGCAGACGTGGCGGGATTGAAAAGACGGTGTCCAGGGTGCGAGAGTGGCGGCCTGCCAAGTTCCTGGCCAGAGGTCGCTGCAGGCTCCCATCTGGGCACACACACATCACCAAGCTCCTTCCCGTAGCCTGCAGTTGGCGAACGTCGCAAGGGCGTCCAACCCTGTCTCACTGGCTGTGCCGTGCCCAAGCTTTGGCTGGCGAATGCCGAAACGGCATCTGGCCGTTGCCTCCTTCACATCGAAGCTCAACCCGCTACAGCACCGTCAACTGCCGCTGCTTCATCAGGTCTGCACCAGCGTTGAACCTTGTTGCCAGCATCTCCGCAAGTTCCACAATGTGTCAAGCGTGTACCATGACTCGGTGACATTCTTTCATGACCTCTCATAGTGATCTTTGAAGAATGGTGTTAATGCCTAGTTTGTTTTCTATGCCTTGTGTTTAGTTGTCCTGTAAATATAACTTTTGTGTTTTCTGGGCATCTGTACAAACGACCTCGTCTATGCTTTGTTTTCAAGTACTTTGTTTTAAAAAGCAATCTAAAAACGAACCACTTCACTTAGCTTTGTGACAGTGTCCCAGTTTGTTTGTTCTATGCCAGACAGCAGTGTACCCCTTTGTCACATCTGCAGCGGCTGTTGCAACCAATGCGCACATACTCGGAGGGCAGCAGGGCCACCGTCCTCAGCGAGGGCTTCATCCATAGGGCAAACGAAGACACCGAGACCCAGCGGGCACGACTGCTCTACCAGAGTCGCAAGCGTGGCATGCTCGAGAACGACCTCATCCTCAGGTGTGCACTCAAACTGTGGCGTAGCACGTGATCCGTCATATGCATTTTGTGCTCGAGACGCAATTCGACAGGAGAAAGGAAGTGTAAGGGTGTGTCATTGTAAAAGCAGAAAAATGAAGAAAAGATCATAACCCGAGCGTGAAGAACCTTGTAGAATGACTAAGAACAGACATCAACAAAAGGCGATCGAGGGAAGCGTCAGGCTGGAGCCGGAGTTTTGATGAGGGCACTGGTCTTTGTCAAAGGCAAGTGCGTTGTTGAAACGATGTTGCCCCGATGGAGACAAGTCATTCTCCTGAAAAATCCTCTCCAGCAACATTGCTTGTTTGACCACTGTTGATTACTTCAGGTCTCTATCCTTTTCTGAACAGTTTGTCTTGTTGCAGGAACAGACATGCCTCGTAAATCTTTGTCGTTAGAGTGTGCTCACTTTATGTTGCTGGCAAATATGTGCTTTTTCAAAGACCATCGACATGTAAATAATAAAATGCACTACACGGCTGCAGCAAGCTGCGAGTGATGTGCACCATAGAGCTGTGGCACAATGAGGCCTGTGCGGCTTTCACAGGGGTGGGCCAGTCTGTCATTGTTGTTGGTGAAATTGATGAAAGGAAAAGTTTGTCATTCATCCAACTGTAGTGTGGGGCTACGAAGCAAACCCATGTGTTTTTTATTTCAAAACGAAATCTTTGCAACAGAAGAAAAATTAATCCTGCTCCAGGAATGAAATCCATGACCACATTTCTGGGACGGTCGCGCTACCATCTGAGCTAACCAGGAAGCTAGCAGATTGTAGAGTGAGGCTGAATTAATCGACAACTCGAATCGGGGCAACGCTTGTGCATGCCTGTTAGCTCTCCCAATTTTTTTTAAGGATTGTGAATTTGGGCTTGTTTTATAAGTCTATGAATGGTTTGTTAAAGTTTATCAAAAGTAGTTTCTGTTTGTAAAAAAAGGTTTTATAGGTGTTGGAGGATGGGGTGGTGCATGATTGTAAAAAATGCACACATAAAAGAAACTGTGCCATCCTTTTGTGGCAGCCCAAGATGACTTATACTAGACGGGCACCTGCTTTGAGCAAATTTATTCAAACATGTTTCTGCAGCAGCTGAAATTAGCAACAGCAATGTTGCTGAAAAAGTAGCTGTTTTCTAAAAATACTGTGTTGATTGTCAGTCTCTGCTGCGGCAAGTTTGCTATTTACTGCTACTGCTTGCCTTGACTGATTGCCGTGAATTGTGGCTAGTTGCTGTAAAGAACATCTTTGGCCATTCCTCAAGGAAACATCATGATGAAGCAATCACTGTGGCATGTCTTTATTGGAGCATCCTGAGTTTGCAATGTTCAAGCGTAGTCTCATAACTTGCAGGAGTGTTTCACTTATTATGTGCACACATTTTTCTATCTACCCCTTTTTCAGTTTGAAGTAATATTTGCTTTTGCTTTAAACATTTCTGCCCTGCATTGTTTGCTCGTCTGCCTTGTTGCACTACTGTTTCTTTCAGGAGCGGCCAGTGATCTCGACGTGCATAAATGAGATACACATCTATCTTTGTTATAGTGAAGTCACATTAGCAGTGATTCGGTTAGCCTGTGTGTGCCAGATAAAATTAAGTTATTACAGCCGAGGCTTGCTTGGCTGAAAGTGAGTTGGTGCTCAATTTCTGGTGCCACTGAAATGTCCCAAGACTTTCTTCAAGTCGTGAAAATTAACTGCTGAGAATTGTTTGGGATAATTTGAACTGCAGGAAACACTAACTGGGTCACTTTTCTTGACAGAATTCACATGTAAGTGGATGAGAAAACTTGCGCGCTTTGAGAGTTGAATGGAAGTTTGGAGATCTCGTCGGTTGGCTTCAAGCCAGGAGTGTAGTTTGAGTTTTTCATCTATTACAGTACGTTCGCAGCCAAGCACTTGGCCTCCTTCAATGCGGAGCAGCTGCAGCAGTACGACAGGCTCATTAACCTGCCTTCCAACGACTGGGACATCTACTACTGGGCAACGGGTAATCATTGAAATTCTGATGAGGCCTTACAGCATGGAAACACACACAAGCGATCAGAACAGGCGCTGTTGTGCTCTGCTTTGTTTATTTCTAATGCCTGCTTTTTGCACCTCTTGCATTCACTGATCCTCCATGTAGTCATCACACAGTCCTCTGCGAAGACTTTAGCAACTGTAGCACACTGTCTCTACAGGAAGCTGCAGGAAGTGGGAAGGTGACCAGAAGAGTTCAGGAATTTTCAGGATCGAGGTGCTTTAGTAAAAGAAAAATTTTGTGATACCCCCATTTGGCAATGCAGTGCTACTTCTTAAGGTAAACTTTGGAAAGCTAACTTTATAGTAGATGAAAAAAAAAAAAAGCTTTCTAATGAGGAATAAAACCCAGGACCAATACCAGCCTGTTCACTGTACTAAATTAGCTACAGTAACTGGAGGTGGGAGATGGCAGCACAAGGGTCGTATTAACAATTCCTGTGCGAAATATTTTTATTGCCAATTACAGTAGAACCCCGCTGTTACGTTTTTCACGGGACCGTAAAAAAAAAAAAAAACGTAAGAGCCGGGAAACAGGAAAAATTGAGAAATTGGAGTAGTGTTGAACTGCACACAATATTAATTCTTACGTGCGACAAAAAGTAGTTTCGCCCGACAGCCGAAGTATCGATTGCGATGAGCTATACAAAGTAAGAATAGTAGTTTTATAGTCTGTATAAACTTGTAAACATTCGGTTATTAACTAATTAACAAACATGGTGTCAGCGCCCACAGGCAAACATGAACGCATCACACTCGATGAGCGCGGACACGCGCAGTTAAGCGCCGCTGCAGAAGCGAGCGAAGTGACCTTCGTGCTGTTGTCTATCGCTTCAACCCAAACTGAGCGCCGAGAACACGCAGCACGCACAAAGCCACGGCTCGCACCTACACTGTGTAGAATCTGCCCCCACGCAGATCGCTTTCAAGACACGGCCCGCGGGACCGCACGCCGCCGCGCAGTATGATGCCAGAGCACAACGCTGCCCGCTACCCCCCCTCGCTCCCTCGCTGGTGCCTCGAGCACAACGGAAGGAGGCGCGCTTCCTCCCTGCTTTTCTTTCGCGCGCGAGACGCGGTCGTTGGTTCCCCTCGCGCGCGGCTTCCCTCGCACGCTTTCACTCGCACATACAGCATACGGTGCGCGGCGACGTATGCTGTATGTGCGAGTGAAAGCGTGCGAGGGGAGCCGACGACTGCATCTCGCGCGCGAAAGAAAGCATACGCGCGCGGCGACGCCGTCATTGCCCTTGGACTTTATACGGAACATCTATGAGCCAAAGCCAATTTTAGGGCCGCAACGCGTCATAGACATCATCTTTAGATAGCAAAAGCGGATATCAAAGGCCATACTTTTGCTGGCGGAAACCGAAAATACCTAATAAATGTCGTCCCCAGCACTTTGGGTGGCCTATGCCATCGTCAAGCAACCAAGCCAAGCGACATGAAAAGTCAAAATGGCCGCTCGGGCCGGCGCGGTGTGGCAGTTCGCAACGTATGATGCGGGAACGGTCCCACAGTTGCGACGTAACAGCGGGGTTACCAATGCATTGGGTTCTATGGGAGCTGTGCCTGGACCGGCCGAAAACGACGTAACAGCCGGGAAAACGCAGCACCCGGGAACGTAACAGCGGGGTTCTACTGTATATGGGCACTCCAGGTGTGTTCGCCCCCATGGCAGCCAGCGCATGTGCAGCCCATGTGATGCGAGACACACACAGTGCATATCTCGCCAAGGTGTCGCCCCACATATTGTTGAGCACCCTACCAATAGTGTCAGTGCAATGCTTAACTTTGCTATCACTTTCATTGCTTTGGATGAAACTTCCAATTTTTCGGAAAATCAGCAATGCTATTTTTTTAATGACTGATTCACTGTGAACAGCAGTTCATTTGTTATTTTCTCTTGTTTGATACTGTTAACTTTTTCATGTACTTTTAAGTTGCAGATAGGCATGGCCACAAAGACAGTCTGTATGAAACTTGACATTTCTCTTGAAAACAGAAGTCAAGCATTCTAGCTTTTGTTGTCCTCTGGGCAATGTGTCATTTTTGTCACTCTGAGGAAAGACAATTGTAGGCGTGTTAGTGACAAAGCCCTTTTGTCGAGCAGTTCACGCACGATAAGCTCCAACTCTTTATTGCAATCATCGGTACAAAGTTGAAGTTCTGAAGGCTACTCACTAGAGGTTTCCAGGTCTAAATATTTACTTAGGAAGCTTTTGCTCTTAGCCAACTTCGATGCCGCCTATTCAAATACTTGTAAAAAGCAGAAATAGTTTTGTGAGGCAACCTTTGACTGATATGAATGAAATTTGTTGCATAGGAGAGGAAAAGTTAAATTCTAGTGACTATTGGGAAGCGGAATTCTGATTTAGGGCCGGAATATATTTTAGAAATTGCCAAAACATGGCAAGTTTGAAAGGAATAGGATCACGAAGTTTACAAATTTGTAACTCTTCACTAAAAACAGATATTGCAATCCTGTAAACTGCATTCATTAGAACGTCTAAAGCAGACCAGCTGTCTATTCATTTATAGCTCACGCAAATTTGTTACAGTGTTTACAAAGGTGCTGCAAAAGTTTTATTCATAGATTAGATGTATATTTTGCAGGGGTGTACGATATATCAATCTTGTCCACTTTAGATGTATTATTAAATGCAGTTTACACAGTTTTTATATAGTTTCTCATTGTTGAGTTACAGAGTTGTAAACTTGATAGTTTCCTAAATTTTGCACTTTTTGATAATTCTTCCTAGTCTTGCTGTCTCTGGATATTAACTTTTTCTTTTAAATGTAACAAACCTCATCAAATTTGGTGCAGTGGTTGCTGAGAAAAATGATTTCTTCTTTTCCCATGTATTTAAATAGGAGCCCCCAAGCCAAAGCTTCCTCTTAGATAGGAAAATGTCCAAAAACACTACAATTTCGGCATTGAAAAAGACGGCCATCGTCACTACAGCCACCTAACACCACACCGCCATTTTTCAAACCCAGGAAAGCCAGACTTCCCCTGCACTTCTGCCAACTGCCCCCCCCCCCCCCCCCAAAAAAAAAATAAATAAAAATAAATAAAGTGTTTTCTGGGAAGCTGGTTCCATCTAGTGGAGCAGCATTCACATTCAAATGGTAAAATGACTGGCATGCAGTAGACAAAAGGAAACCCCTGGACAAGCGAGACTCTTCCTTAGCACAAGATAAGGTTAATTGACAAGAACTGCTACAAAGGAAGCTGTTGACAGTTGCAGCATGTGCCTTTCATCAGTCAGCATGCTTGCTTGTACACTCTACACTCTAACAAATGTTCATGCGAAAAAAATTTTTTACTCCATGTTAGCTAGTCATATGAAACTAATTTTGGATATTATCACCTCCTATGCGAGCAATTTTAAGTGCAATTCAGATGTTTCTCTTTAGGCAAGAACTATGCATGCGTTAAGAGGCCAGACTTTTTTATTTCTGAGAACCGTGACCACTGTTTCTCTCATCAGTAGGTAGCAGCGAAGCAAATGCGCTGCAACCTTCACATTGATGCCATACTGGTACAGAAATTTGAAAAGCTTTTTATCTTGCTTCACTCTTTTTCTTGTAGGTGCCAGGGAGACTCCACCAGAGTTTGAGAGCGAGGTCATGTCGCTACTGCGAGAGCATGTGCGCAATGATGAGCGTGAGAAGAGATTCAAGCAGCCCGACATTTCGTAGTTTGCCAAGGAGCAAAGTGACGGAGGACACCCGACACGCTCGAAAAATGGTTTGGGCAGTGAGGCCAGGGACATAAAGAAAAGGCCTAGCAGAGTATTTGTCTAGTCGGCCTGTTGCATAGCTCTGCCTTCAGGTCTTTTCCCACACAACACTGGCCTCTCAACCAGACAGCAGTCAGTTCAAAGAGCGCAAACCTCCTTTCCTGTAGAAGTTGAAACTGCAGATTAAAGTTTTCTGGCACAGGTGTTTTTCTGTGTGTCTGCTTTTCTATGCATGCTATCGAAAATATTATGCCGACCATGGCATCACTGAACAAGCTAAATACTGTAGGCATGCTCTCTAGAATATCGGTAGAAAATCTTGTTCATTGTGGGTGATGTTGTGTCAAGAAGTTCAGAGATACTACTGAGTCGAACTTTGATGTATATAACAAGGAAATAACGAATTAGTGGATATAACAAAGTAAATATAAATCTTTTTTTATTCTGATATAAGCATGTAACAAATATGTACTAATAATTAATATTGCATATAACGAAGGTAATTTCGTGTTAGATGGAAGTTTGATGCTATAACGAGGTTAAAGTGTATGTGATTTGTAGAATAAGATCACTGCATTATTGCACCTAACAGCAGTATAAATCTCGCCAACGAAACCGGCTTGCTTTGTGGCCTTGCTGGTCAGGCACAAAGCCACGATCACCGATTGGACGAGGCTCTTGGGTTATGTTTTACGCAGCACATGCTGCCACATGTGTGGGGCACTGCCAGTGCTCTTCTAATGGCGGCACTATGAAACACTTCGGAAGTGTTTCGGGTGTATAGTGCATGCAACATGAAAGTGGAAAGCTTTCTACAGAGGATAGCCATAATAATAGTGATATTTAGGTTAGTTGGTTGTGATGCACATTTGAAGTGGCAGCACAAACCACACACATAGAGGAAAAAAACAAGAAACACGGTGCCTTGTTTCATGGCCCTTCTTCTCTGTGTATGTGCGTGATTTGCGCAGTCGTTTCAAGTAGGAATACCAATTTGGTCAAGTCAGACGAAGCTCATAATTAAAAAGCAGCACAGTAAAGTCTCAAGTGCAGAATGAAAATTTATACAGTGACGCTACACAATTATACAGACATAAGCAATTCTTTATCTTTTTTTCATACCAGTAAAGCAGCACAAAAGAAACCAGTGTATTAGAAATTCGTTGAAGCAGAATATAAGTTTAGACAATGTCATTGACCTTCCTGGTTGAACCTTGCTAGTGCCTGTATTCATTTCAATTTGCTGTATAACTTTCCTTTTCTATGCTGTATAACTTTTCTCTTTTTCTTTTCTACATGTTTTGCACCACTCTTCTATCATGAATGTCTATGGCAATATTCTCACAGCTTTTCTATGCATTCTAGTATGAATATCTGCAGCCTGCACATGAATGCACGAGCACCGCACTGCACTTTTTAGTTGGTGCGTGAAATAAAATTTGATCTATATTATACATATAACTTATAGTAAATAGAATCGTAGCACCGTATGTTTATTGCCTCACATGTACATCGTTTTCAATTTCTAGTGCATGAGCCGAAGAAAGGATTCTTGTGTTCTAATAAGTGGAATTGCATTGTACAGCTGGAAGGCTTTGTGCAAAGGCAGCCACAAAAGCACATTGTTTTTCTTTCAGCCATTGCCGATATAGTTGTATTTTGCTAGCTGTCTACTTAGAAAACGCTTACACGTTGACACACATTAATTTGCCAAATTTTCTGTTTTGCTGAAATGAAACGAACTCTGCACAGAACTAGGAAAAAACTTTTTTTTTTTTTCATCAACCTTGAGTGTTCTCCGAAACGTTTTTTTTTTCTTTTTTTTTCAAAGAAATCTGTCTCTTATGCTTGTGTTAAATAATATGGTGGGATCTATGAAGTGTCTGCAAAAGTCAATTGAACCGGTACCTTGGAGGCATTCACATAAAAAAAGGCAGGACAGTGCACTGCAAAGTTTTCTGTTTCGAAAGGAACCCACGAGTTTATTTTGAAAGGAACCGTTATCACATTGACAATGTTCGAAAGACGCCTGTGGCTGAAAGTAATAGTTCCCATCCAATTGCTTTACGCTCAATGAGGAATTAACTTTGGGATCTGATTAAAGTAAGTAAACTCATAATCGCCCAACACGTTGCTTTTGGCAGGGTTGTCAAAAAAAAAAAGAAACGTGAGCAGTTTTACCCTGATGGCGCGTATTTCCCGTAGTTCTGCATTTGTGCGACATCCGAAAGCGCATCGCTGATGCAGCTACTCTTGTTTCGGTTTTGGTTTCGTTTTGCGTTTAGTTTCGATGACGTAGACGGTTTCGGTCATGTCGGCATCGTTGTTTGCGTGTTTATGTGGACATGCCGGTCCGCATGAACGTGCGTTGACGGTATCACCGGTTTAGCTCTGTCGGCAATAATTTGGACAGTTTCGCTTGGCGTTCATTTCCTTCGCCCTGGCTATCTAGTTTGCTTTCCAGTCCACGTGTGCGATGGGAGGCTTGTTGCTTTGTCTGGAGGTTTTCAGTCACGCGTATCAGCTAGGATTGATTGGTTATCAGCGGCTCACGTGCTACCTGCGATAGGCACGTGGCGCCACGGTGTTTAAACTCGCATCGGGACTCGTCGGTCTGTCACCCGGTGCAGTGTCTAGGTGCGATCGCCGACCAACATACGGCTATGGGTCCTGACCGCATCTCGCAGAAGTGCCTGGCAGCAACGGCACTTCTTTTGATGCACTGTCCCCTACTGCGTGCACTTCACCTGACAGAAGGTTACTGCAGCGCGTTCCCTCTCGTCGTGAACACCTGGGGATTCTCCAACGCTACACTGCGAGGTAGGTGGATGGTGCGCTCCTTGAACGCGCGTGCTTGCTGTGGTAAATTCGATGAACGAGGCCGTGCGCGATTGCAACTTTCGAAGCAGTGGTGCCCGCGCAAAAACGCATGCAAAACTGCAGCTATAAACACTATGCGCGTGCGTGAAGCAAATAAAATCTGCCAGGTCAATAATCGACTGCCCGCAGGCTGCGGCTTAAAGTTGGGCGAAAACGCAAAATATCGTCGACTGCCACGTACTCAGTCATCGCCCATGCACTTTGGCCCGATCCGAGTGCAAAGATTTGGTCTTATGATTTGCCAGAGAAGAGTGCCTCTGCAGAGCGATACATTCTTGCTCAAGCTTATAAATACATAGTTCCGTTACTCCGGCGCATGATGCGAGCTACAACTATAGAATGCCCCTGTCAAAAAAATCAGTTTACTCCAATTGGAAAATTTCTAATTGGTACCAGTTGGAAAATTTGCAATCGTAAATTAGTACATAATTGGGCCGATTGGACCGGCCAACTGAAACGTGACCAATTGGTTTTTGTTGTTTCGTTGGAGTGACCAATTGTACCCAGTGGGTACCAATTGGTTGGAATGACCAACTGCAGCAAGAAACAAAGCACGAAATTTAAGGGATTTAAATGAAGTGAAATTTTATTAAACAAATAAATAAATCCTACTGCGGATAGGTCCAGCAGCTGCTGGTCGTTAATTCTCATGGTGCCCTTAATTTTTACAGCAGCTCCTCACTCGCTCTGATATCAAAACAGTGTAGGAATAAAAGGCAAAATGAACCTGCATGTGCTACAATTGTAGCGCGTGGAGAATATGGCAAAAGCTGGTGGGCTTAGCTGGTTTAGCTGACTCAATTGGTTGCATCCCTGACTCAATCGTAACCAAATGGAGGTAATGATTTCCCAATTGGTCCCAAATGGGCCCAGTTGATTCCAACTGGCAAGTCCAATTGGACTCAATTGGTTTCTCTTCTGACCCAATCGTAACCATGCAGTTAGAAATAAGGATTTTCCAATTGGTTCCCATTGGTTCCAGTTGATTCCTATTGGAAAAGCCAATTGGAGTCAATTGTTTTTTGTTTTGTTTTTTGGCTGGGGGATCTAAAGATAGTTGTGGAGGAAAGTTCCAAGTTAATTGTACCCATAATAAGAAAGTCTGGCGTTGTCGTGCTGAAAAATGTTTGTTGCCTGCAGCATGGGAAGTGCTTACTGTCGAGAATGGGACAGCGCTGGATGCGGTGGAGCAGGGCTGCTCGCAATGTGAGAGGGATCAGTGTGATGGCACAGTCGGGTACGGTGGCAGTCCAGACGAAGGCGGCGAGACGACCTTGGATGCGCTGATCATTGACGGGTCAGTTGGAGATGATTCCCACACCTCGGGAATGTGAAATTCTTGCGTTCCATTTTTCTCAGCTAGAGCATATGGACTTGTGGGCTAGTCTGTCTGACATTGGGACCATAGCGCTTAAACGACATGGACATAGATAAGTGGACAAGGATGGTGTTCTAACCTAGCTCTGTTAGGTTTCAAGTTAGCTCACTGTCCTTGTCTGTGTACGTCTGCATCGCCCAAGTGCTATGGTCCTACCATTTTCCCAAGTAGACGGCGGTATATGTCTCTGTCAAGAAATAAATATAATACGGTGGCAAAATGAATCGGTGAGGCTTGACATATCCTCAGCATCGGTCGAAGAATGGTTAATTGGTTGGTTGGTTATTGTAAGTAGTTTGGGGAAGAAACTTGCTGGGGGGCCGCTTGGATTGCAGACTACAAGTTTTAGGGCAAGAGAAATGGCTAATGGTGAGCTTAGTACTAAGCTGCATGGCCTGGAAGGTTCTTATTTCTCACACCACTGATGAAAAAACACCGTTAACTGCTCACAAGTATGTTGTCCTGTCTGGGAAATGTTTGTCATCTCTGCTTTGAAACCTGCCAATAAAGCGAGCTGTTAATGTGATGTATGCAAGAGATTAGAGAGTGGGCTTGTTGGTACAGATTCATTGTGAAGGAGTGCAACCTATTGGTGCAAACTAATGTAAAGGAGTGCGAACTAGGCACCATAAGCCCTTGTGGTGTCTAGGTTTTGTGTGTCCGTTTCATTGCGCTTTCAAATGAATGTGATGTATGATGTCGGCTCGCTGATTGCCATGGTGGTTTAAAGGTAAATGGCTGACACTTTGGATTTAGAGCTCTTAAAAGCTCTTAAGAAAGGTCTCACATAAGTTGGGCAACCATGATTTTTTTTGTAGAATGCCCAATTTGTAATTTACAATTGTCCTATTGATACAAATATTTTATGATTTTTCATTTGCGTTTGGTTTAGGGCAAAAGCAAGTTATAAAAAAAAACATAATGCAGTCGCTGAGTAATTTTTTATGGCCAAGTTTTTTGTACCCATTGATTGTACAGACGTACCCGCACGGTAGTGACATGAACTGATAGAACCAATGTATAACGGCAACCAAATATTTTACATCCGTTACATGAATATTTATTCAATAAACTTCATAAACATTTCTGCTTGTCTGCAGCACAAGTCATTCTTGCTGCGACAACATAGAGCAGAGTTCCTGCTCACAGCATTCCTACTAAAGAATGTTTGTGCATCTTCAATAAACATTCAACATGATGAGTAATCAAATAATTGTTACTATTTTTCAACAAATTTTAGTATTTCTTGGGTTCCGTTGTAACGTTTTTCGAATCCCAAGGTTGGCAACTCTGTAGATATACTACAGGTTCTGCTGGCAAGCAAAGCAAAGACGCACAAAAGTTTTCACACCTGGTGCACTTGCAGAATTAAGAAGTAAAATGCAAATACATGTGTGTTGTACTTCAATTAAAATGTAGTTTCTGTGTGAGTGTATTTTCTTGTGAAAAAGAAGTTTAGAGGCTATTGCCAGGCATGTAGGGCAAAGTGATTAATGCATACCTTTTCTTTAGGATGGTACTAATTGTCATTTATGATGTCTTGTCATGCGTTTTTAATCTGTCAGGGCTTTTGTGCATGAAAATATTGCATACAACGGAGAGTTTTAGCCTGTTGATAGATGTATTACAGATTATGGAACATGAAAAACACAGGTGTGTGCAACTGCATTGGTGGTGGAATCTTGTGATGCTGATGTAAGCTAGAGCACACGGAACTAGAATTACGACAATTATGTTCTACCTATTTGCTGCTGGAAATATGTCGCAGCAGCAATTGTTAGCATATTATGGATAAAAACTTTTTTCCCCCTATCTGCGAGAACAATTATGCAAAACGAAAGTGCTTCTGAAACATTGTTGTGGAAGAAAGTGTCATAAGATAGTGCTACCAATGTTGCTGCCATCGACATCACTGGCGTTCTGGTATTTTATAATCTACATTTACAGACTGTGGGGTCTCACACCTGCTTTTGGGACAAAGGAACAACAACACTGTAGTGCAAACAATCCATAGGCATTTATTGCACCTTTCATACACTAATGCACGCTAGCCGAATTACTACGCATAGATCATTCACATGGGCGCGCGACAAATCAAGGAAGTCCAACTCACCGTGACCGGATAGCGAGCGTCGCCCCATGCTATGACACTATCTCCTAGTCGTATCACGTGTACGGTCACGCGAGCGGTGGCGAGTTTGAACGACCCGTGTTCGTCCATACCGGTGTCTTGCTCCTAGCCTCGCGAGATGGTCTCGTGAAGCGAGCCGGCGCACGTGCGAAGCGTCCGTGCGTGCTGCTTGCTAACCCCAACGCCAAAGAGGAAGCGCCTTCTTCCTTTTGCGCCCAAGTAACCCAGCCGCTAGGTGGCGCTAGCAGCGCAACACTAGCGCCATCGCGTAATACACTGCTGCCGTAACGCCACGTGGCGAAGCTGGATTACAGGAGACAGGTGCCACACGGGGAAAACATCAGGCGACGCGTGAGAGTCGCAAATCCCCACAAGACAGGCGAATGAAACAAAAAATATCTGCAGAAGATTACATTAAACCAAACATTGCATGATATTAACAATATGTAATTTGTCGTACGAACCAGAATACATTCTTGGCAATGCTAACAACATCCTGGCCCATTACGTCACATCATTTTTATTGTACAGTTAAACCTGCTTATAACGAATTCCTGGATATAACAAGTTTTTCTATTCCCCGCCTTTACTCCATAGAAGCACATGTATTTGTGACCTCTACGTAACGAAGTGGCAGCGGGAGACACTCTCAAAATAACGAATTTTCCCCGCCGCCAACCTAGAAATTTCGCCCCAAATTTTGTCATTTTTGTGCAAGCTCCAACTGGAAGCACCTTCTCCGCCGCGATGGAATGCGAAGCGGCGGCGGCGCGCTCGGCGCACTCGAATTTACGGCGACTGCGAGGCGAGAGTGAGTGCACGTGTGCGTGCGTGCGAGCGTGCGCGAGGCGGGCCTGCATCCCTCGACCCGGCGATCTTGAGACCGCGGGCGTGACCTTTCCCACTCCATTCATTCAAACCTGATCCCGCCGCTTGCTGCAGCTAGCCTAGCCCACCAAGCCGGCACTCTCTTTTTCCAGTTGATGTTGCTGAAGAGAAAAAAAAATGTTTTTTTTTTTCAATGCGCTGGCAGCGCCACTTTTTGGTTACTGCACAAGTCTCTGTGCTTCACTTCACTAACCTGACACTAGGTGACACTGTACGACGATATGACGCCATTGTGTCGCTCGCTCTTCGTTTCCGATGTCTCGCGTTTGTGCGAAACGACATGCGTCCACGCATCCAGTGCTTGGTGTGACATTTCAAGGATGAGTGCTTCGATGAAAATAGAAAATGGGTGCACGTTACAATCGAGGGTGCGTTAGAATCGAGTAAATACGGGAAGCATTTCTTTTTCAAATTTTCGTGCTGAACCTGCATTAATGAAATTCTCTTTATGAAAAAGTTTTTCGGGAATTTGTCAATTTCGTTATATCCAGGTTTAACTGTATTAAAAACAGAAAACTCCAACAAAAATTTATTGTAAGCATGCAATGATTATGAGCACACACTGCACCTCATAACTGCCTTGAAGAAAAGTCCACTTGGCGAAAAACGTTGGCTCCTGCTCTCACCTTGTTCTTGTTTTACTGCACCTCTAGTAATATTTCCTCCCCCCCCCCCCCCCCTCCTCGCTGTAAAAAAAAGTTCTGAAATATCGTGCTTCAATAAATATTGATTGGAGATTCCTTATCTTTACTTAGATTACTTGTTCCCAGATTGGTGGATCTCTGCTGAATGTTATCTTTGATTGTTTCCACTGCTTTGTACTTTGTATACTGCTGTACAAACTAAGCTAGCATGCACCACTGTATTGTTTGAGTTCATGTATGAAAATCTAATCACTTCTCATGGTCTTGTGCAAAATAACTCCGGGAAGTTTAATGATAATTTTACTTTGAGCATCATAACCGTACGATGTAGCCTCTTCCATACTTAAGATCTCATTGAAAAACCTGTCAGCTGAACCTGTTGGTAAAATACGCTAGCATCCTGCCCCATTTTATGATCAATCGATTCTCCTGCACCAGTGCTTGTGAAATTGGATTAGTTATGATCAAAAAGGAGACATCAAGTTATGTGATACAGAGCCATTTCCGTTCAAAATCGCTTTGTCCTCGTATGCCTCGATTGAGTGGGACCATCTTCCTGCTGGCATAGCAACCATTGAAAATACAGTTAAACCTGGATATAACGAAATTGACAAATTCCCCAAAAACTTCGTTATAAAAAGGATTTCGTTATATGCAGGTTCGGCACGAAAATTCGAAAAAGAAACTCTTACTGTATTTACTCGATTCTTACCGCTTACCGATGGCGTCGTAGCGTCGTATAAGGCCCGTTTATAGTCCGACTTTATCAGCGCGCGGGCCAGCGTCGTTTGCGGCCAGTCACGCTACGCTGGTTGCGCTGTGCCAGCCGAAACGCCATCTCCTCTATTGACCCTTTTCACGGTGATCCCGTGGGCGCTGCCATGTTTGATCACGTGCATGGTGACGCGTCCATTGCTTGCCTCAACTGCCTCCGTTGCCTCTTTGTTTGCAATCGAAGTGTATGACGCCGGCGCGGCTTAGAAAACCTCTGTTTTCGGAGATATCGTAGACGGTGACTAGGTGGACGACACAAAGCTTTGATCACAGCTTCAGAGAACATGCAAAAGCGCTTTCGGAACTGATTAAGCTATGTCTAAACAGCGCAATCAGCGTATATGGTGCTTGTTCTAAAAGCGGGGCTAAATATGTATTCCAAGCTATCCAAGCTTTCCGATTATGAATTCAGCCAGGATTAGTGTGTTTTGCTCTTTGTTCTTTATTCGGAAAATATATTGAAGCAGTGGCTTGTCAGTTTCTGACCCAGTGAAGTTCCTCGGTGCGGCCACTATCAGATTATTTTCTGCCTAATCGCTCGCGGGTGTGCTCAGTTCCGATAGATTTGCTCTTGCTGCGTACAAGGCTTGAAACGTAGCTGTTTTGAACATTGTAATAGCTTGTAGCAAATATATATTACAGCTAATAACTCGCTTACTCTTGTGGACCGTCACGAAACATTCAGCTTCGACCATTCGTACGCCATAGGTGTAGTTTGTCATTTATTGTGCATATACAGTGCGCATATATTCAAGTGTGCGCCCATTCACTTATTCTTGATACGTCGGTGATAGAGTTGGCGTAAGTTTTCCTGCCATTTGGGATAGATGCATATAGATAACGTGCGCGAAACTGACTATGACAGGAAGCGGCGCTACTCCCTTTGTCATTGTTTAACGAGTCGTACTCACTCCTTGCCGACGTTCTGGGGATGAAGCCCTTTCTTTGAAGGTTAATGATACAAGGCTGGCGGATGAGCAAATTTCTGTGTCCTCAAGGAAGGCCGTACATCATGAAGTGCCGGTAACACGTTGGGACAGTTGCAGCAGCGGTCCGCGAACTTGGCCATACAGATTCATTCTATTCCTTAACATGCCAGTCACTATTTTTGCAACCAACTACTGCACACGTCTTCAATCCACATGATTTAATCTAGTATGATTTGAGCACAGTGTGTTAGCGAAAACTCAGTTGCATTTCCGACAGCTGATCGCACAGAAGCAAGGCAGAAGCGGTAATGGTTTCGCATTCGTGTGCGGTCGCTGAGGAGAGTCATGGTGCGCCGCCGTGAGCGCCATCTCGTTTCTCTGAAGCAAACTGCTCCGCGAAAAGGGTCAACAAACGGTCCTATAGTGTCACCTAGCCTAGTGTCAGGTTAGTGAAGTGAAGCGCAGAGACTTGCGCAGTAACCAAAAAGTGGCGCTGCCAGTGCGTTGAAAAAAAAAAGGTTTTTTTTTTTTCTTCGGCAACATCAACTGGAAAAGGAGAGTGCCGGCTTGGCAGGCTAGGCCAGCTGCAGCAAGCGGCGGGATCAGGTTTGAATGAAGGGAAGGGGATAGGTCACGCCCGCAACGGCAAAATCGCTGGGCCGAGGGATGCAGGCCTGCCTTGCGCACCCTCACATGCACGCACACGTGCGCTCGCTTTCGCCTCGCAGTCGCCGTGAATTCGAGCTCGCCAAGCGCACCGCCGCCGCTTCACATTCCGTCGCGGCGGAGAAGGTGCTTCCGGTTGCTGCTTGCGCAAAAATGACAAAATTTGGGGCGAAAACTCGAGGTGGTCGGCGGGAAAAATTGATTATTTCCAGGGGCTCTCCCACCGCCACTTCGTTACCTAGAGGTCTCAAATACATGTGCTTCTATGGAGTAATGGCGGTGAATAGAAAAACTTCGTTATATCCACGAATTCGTTATATGGAGGTTCGTTATAAGCAGGTTTAACTGTAACTGCCATCTTTCTGATGCTCTGGCTAATATTATATATCCAAAGTCGTGATTCGAATTTATGGAATTTCACTGCGTACTTCATTATATTCACTGTATATCCCTCAGTTTATGTTTTTGTATTGTAATTCTCTTAAACAACAGCTTTAAGCAGCACGACACAGGACCCAGCAGAAGAACCGCTGGATAGAGCGCTGTCCTGTGGTTCTACAATGACGTTTATGTTGAGGGCAAAAACAAATGACTGATGCTATCAGGGATGCATTGTGCAGGTTTTTAATTAGCAATAGGGTGTGATCAAAGAGTTCAGAGCACCGTAATGCAGTAATGAAATTTTGGGTGGGAACAACATGTGACTGTCATTAATCACTGTATTGGGTAGCATTCTGTTATGAACGTTGAGAGTTATGCTACAAGAGGTTTTGTGAACCTATGCATATGCCCGTTTGTTATTACACTGTCAACTGCCCATCACAGCAGAGATCTACCAACTGCCAACACGTTCAAGAGCCGTTGCTGGATGGCTGAACTTTTATGTCAAAGGTCATCACCAGGGGGACATCGTTAGTCTACAGTTCTAATCAGAATGTCAGAAAATATTCCTTGCATTGAAGCCCAGTGTCCTATGGAAGGCAAACCAAGCATAACAGAATGCAAGCTCATCCTTTCAGCCAGAACTTGACGAGTTTACATCGATGCAGAGTATTGCAAAAAAATTGTCTCAGGGGTAAAAAGTGAGGACGATCCCCCACAGCAACGCTTACCTTTGCAGAGCTTAAGGAAGTGACACGTTTTTCTGCAGCTACCACAATTCAGACCCAATCGATTTACCAGGTTGTACTTCCTGCAGAATTCTGTTTGTAATGCTACAATGCAGCACGAAGTGCTGCCAATTCAAGTCGTTAATGAGGTTTGCCACCAGCCTCGGAAGGTGCTTGACAAGTTTTAAGGAGAGGGTTACCAGGGAGCTTTCACGAATTTATAAAGACGCTGGGAGGAAGTGTATTGCCTCACCTTGAAAAAGAAGTTCACTAAACCTTTATGTTGCAGCTACATTGTTACACTGCGGCCTGGTTTCAAAACACTTTGATCACGCCTCGTACGTTGCATGTGTTTCAGGTAATGAGCGCATTTAGCGAGTGAAACGAGAGCTTTGGGCCCGTTCTGATGTGCCAACCATAGTCGTCGTCTGTGCCTGCCCCTAGATGCTGTTCTTCCCGTCAACCTCACAGCTTGCATCTTGCAGCCCCAGCTACTCCATGGGGGCTGTGGGCGACCTGCGCCGAGTGAAGCATGCCATCTCCGTGGCACGGGCAGTCATGGAGCGCTCCACTCACACGTTCCTCGTTGGCGAGAAAGGTGCGGTTGGTTCTTGTTTGTTGGCAGGGGCTGGTTGCAACCTGTGGACAGCACTGCGCTTGGCAGTTCCCACATTCACTGACGTCATTTGTCCAGTGCCAACTCTTGTTGCTACTGCTGACTCGCCTATTCACTTTCTGAATTGGAGCAGTGGCATTACTTTCTCTCGTGTTCTTGCTAGCTAACCATCGTATGGTTAAAAGAGCATGCTTACGGGAGCGTGAAGAAAAAAAAAGGCGCAACAGTCATTTCTGTGCCCTTTATCAGACTGCCTTCTATTTTCAAAGTGTTTTTGTGCATTCCGTGATTGCAAAAGTGCGGCAGTTAGCTTCTAATGCTTATGCTGGCTATTTTCTCATATTTTAGCCCATTCATTGCACTGTTCTTTTATAATGGGAGTCATGATGCATGAACACCTTGCTGTCCATGCTGCAGCCAGTGTGACATTGGAGCATGCTATGTGACTACACTGTCTGCCAGTGCAGCCACCCAGTTTGCAATCGAGATGGGCTTCCAAGAAGAGTCACTGGCCACGAACCACTCCAAGCAGATGTGGGCTGAATGGAAGGCCAATGACTGCCAGCCAAATTACCGCCAGGTCAGTATTTCACTTGTGGTCACTAGCTTTCTTGCCACTTTTGTGCCACGAAATAGTAGTAACCAGTGGGGAAGTAGCCACTTTCACTGCGTGGAGGTTATGGTTCTCACCAAAAATCTGCAGTTTAGCCTAAAGAGCGAACCGTTGACAGTGATACCAAGGTTGCATTGTGCTCGAAATCCTCGGACGGTGTTCTAACTATACGTGATGACAACGTGGTGCCACAAAGCGCATGAGGCAAATGCCACTGTGCAGCAAAATCAGAAGCCTGACAGCTGCCAGGCATCTCACAATGTTGGCGGCATGAGGAGTGCCACTAGTGGCGTTGCAGGTGTCGTGCCTTGATGGTCCATGAGATGTGAGTGACGGAAAACTATTGGTGTTTTTCAGCTCCCAATGCAAGATTAGATTTAGCTTGGTGTTTACTGGTCCGTTCTGCTCAGACCAGTGTATACGCACAGCTGCTCAGCGCGAATGGTGATTTGCATACAAACAGCACTCGTGCCAGCAGCTCCGCTGGCGAGCTGAATAAGCGGATGGATATGTTTCGTCCTCTTGGAACTAATTCGGAGTATGTCAGTTTGAATTAAACAACTTCTGGTTGTCAATATTGTCGTGCGCCAGTGTCTGGCTGCAAGAAAGACGAACCAACCGCATTCGTGGCAATGTATGCGTAATGTTGCATGATTCACAATGTTAACATTTGTATTTGCTTTTAAAATTGAGTGTTTATTCTGATGTTGTGAGTGAACTTTGTCAAATTTTCACTCCCATTTCACAAAGTTCTCTCCATTCTTGGGTACCCCTTTCATCGTAACATAATGACAGTGCTCTTTCCTGTATGCTAATTAAGAATGTGTTAGTTTTCTTGCGGGGGCTTATCAGTAGTACGCTTGGTACCACATGTTGTCACACAGGAAAATAAGAGTTGCAGGAACTGTTTAAACAGATACGCCAGGTCCTTGTAAGAGTGTCCTATCCCTGCATACCGTCTCCTGCATATAGACGTTTCCTACATATCAGAATTGTGCTACATGAAATTTGTCTTTGAGCATCACTTCATCACTGTGCCTTGTAGAACGTGGTTCCGGACCCACGGACAAGTTGTGGTCCGTACCGGCCAACGAAACAGCTGTCTGCAGACAGGCATGCCTGCCCATCTGCAGCGAGTGAGCTCAACCACGACACTATTGGCATGGTTGTGATCGATGGGAACAAGAGGCTGGCAGCGGGCACCTCCACAAATGGCATGAACCACAAGATCCCAGGGTCAGTCCCTGATGTTCATAGTCGCAACATGGCAAGCAGTGTTTCTTTGATTTACAGCACAATGAATTCAATTTACTACTTGCATGGTTGGATTTTATAACCAGCTGTACACAAAACTCGCAGTACAAAAACAACAAGGCTTTCTTTTGGGCTGTTAGCATGGTAGTACTTTTCTAGCATAAATACCCTGTTTGAAATTACAGTAAGAATACAGTACGACAAAACCGCTTATATGTTTCTTTTTTCCCCCAAATAAAATGCAATTTGCTTTTACTCAGTACTCCTCACAAATAATTGCCAGGATGATTTACATCATTTTGTCACCTGCAGCAGCCCTGTTCACAACAGCAGTGGCATAATTGCAATATTATCCATGAATTTAGATCAGTTTAATAATTGCTTTTAGGGTCCCCTTGACACTGCACTGTTGAGGATTACAAAATGAACAGTTGATCAGTGGGACAGGTAGAAGCAATGACCCCGAAATGCTTCTGCTGTTCACTTGTGAAACAGCTACAACTGTGAAAGCCTGATGCAAACTTTGTACTTTAGTTTTCATTCTTTTTTTTTTGAAGCTATTCATATAAATCAACACTATGAATTTATGAGCTAGATCAGTGGTTCTCAGCCATGGATGTGTTGGGACCCCTTGCGGATTGGTGGAAGTGATGGAGGACTTCTTGCAGTGACAAAGCGGGGTGGGGTCAGAGCTTTATTGTCTATTGGAGAGAACAAAATTGCCAACGAACATTGTGATGTCTTTATTTTTTTATTATCTTGTGTGGATTGCTGCCGCAGTTCTGGGAGCAGGTCCTGGAAATTGGTATGCGTCAAGGCTAAACTGGCCTCCAAAAACCGCGCAATTCTTTTTCTTTTTTTTAGGGGTGTGCGAATATCAAAATTTTCGAGTACGAATTGAATATGAATACGTAAGCTTCGAATATTGAATTGAAGATCGAATAACACACATGCATTTATTAGCAAGTTGGGTTAACTTGATGTGTTGGAACATTACAATTCCATTGTCAGTGTTACAAAACTGCAGACTAGTAAGCCATTATGCTAATACATTGTGCATTTGGCTCATGAATGCTAACTTGTAAAATTTAGTCAATTCCCACTAGCTGTCCTTGTCAGCTTGTGCCTTACTATACCGCATCAAATGCCTGTAAACTCGGAGGCATTTGACCCTGTGCCAGTCTTCACTCATCGCACTTGCGGTGCGATGAGTGTGCACACTCGCTGTTCGCAAACCCGTGCCCCTTGCTACTGAGAGGCTGGCTTTCCCACAAGCTCAAGATTTTAGTGGCTAAGTGTGCTTTACAGGCAAAATTTCGTGCTGGGCATGAAATTATTCCAAATTCAGCACAATATTGCCCTGATATTCTTAGATTAGATAGAAACAAACGCTAAGAACCGTGTTTGCTCCCGCTCATTCATGGTCGAGTTCATTCTTCGAAATGAACTCGATTATTAAAATATAATATTCGAACTGTTTGAGTATTCGACCCCCCCCCCCCTTCCCCGCATTTTTTCTATCTTTTTTTTTTGCGGGCGTTGGTTTCGCGGACCCCCATTTGAGAACCACTGAGCTAGATAGATAAATAAAAAGTTTAAGACGATGATTTAATGTCCATTCTTAATTTTAATGCAACTCTGCTTTATTGGAGGCTTTAGTGTAACCCTACTTGATACGCTGGCTGCCTCATGCAAAGCGCTTGTGGCGTGCCTGATTGGTGCATTGCAGCCGTATCGGGGACTCGCCCATCCCTGGCGCAGGCGCCTACGCTGACCAGGAAGTGGGCGGGGCTGCAGCCACTGGCGACGGCGACGTCCTCATGCGCTACTTGCCAAGGTGAGCTGTTGCCACCCAGTGTTTGATTTTATTGTTTGGAAGGACCACTAGAGGCAGACAATAAATGCAACCACACTTGCAGCATTGCTCTCGTGAAGCTCTCTCCGTGCTTGACAAAGAAAGAGGATTTAGTGAAGGAACTTGCACTTGTGGGCTAAATGTCTCCTTTTCAATATCTATGGCTCCTGAACTGCGGCACCAATCAGTATCGTTGTGTGACATCACACATCTTCCAGCTTTTTTTCAGATCTGCATGCTTTTATTCTGTAGAACTAGCTCGGGAAAGTCATCAGCACATATTTTAGAACAACATCAGCTATTAAGTAGCTTCAGGCTAGTTGTTACTGCAACTTGTCGCAGGGAGCTGCTACAAGTGCATCAAGGTGGCTTTAGTCTCACTTGCCATTTTGTTATGCGGCAAACCTGGAAATAGTTGCATACCTGCTATGTACCTCGGTGCCAATCTTGCTTGACTTCATGTTTGCCCTTGGTGTGCCTTTAAAATAATAATGTTGATTCGAATACAGTAACTAAAGCAGGGCTTGAGGGGTGAAAACTGCTGGAGACATGAGAAAACACAGTCGACGAAAATTGATAAATAACAGGTTTAAGTGCAATAAACTTCAAAAAGTTATTTCTTTATAGCTTTGCAGGCATTCATTCAAATAACCATATAGACTCGTGTAAGGGCCGCACCCGTGTAAGGGCCACACCCCCAACTTGGCAGTCCAAAATTTGTAGAAGAAAATTTCCAATGGAGAAGTAACCACGTTCAGTGCCTCGTGCCGCACGCGAGCATTGGCGAATTTTCGCGCGCTGCGTACTTACACACGCTGCTACTAGATTGTGAGTGCCAGGGTGTGCACAAGTTATCAGCTGGGCTGGCACCACTTTGACCAAAAGGTTTGATCCCGTGTAAGGGCCACACCTCCTCATTATTGTGAAAAAAAAAAGTGCGGCCCTTACACGAGTCCATATAGTATTAAAAAGGAGCAGAATTTAATGTAAAGAATGTAAAGGAACAACAAAACGCTGACATGAATGGAGCTCTCGGTCAGGCCTATACGCAAGGCAAGGCTGTTTTGGCCATACAAACTTTAATACCATTGTTTTTTTAAAGAATAAATCAAAATTAGGCATCTTCTGGTATGAAAATACACTCTGGTCATGGTTGTTGTGTAAGCCTTGGATAACATATACTTTTTAGAAGAGAGTCAAGCATATTTCGCCAAGTATTGTAACAGAAATATAAGCAAGAGATGCCAAGCCATCGTGCACTGTATACTGAAGAGTATGCTATCTGCCGTCATATTTGCAGCAGACACAGTGACTTGGTGGAGTACGAAAGACAAGCAATTTTTGGAGTTTTCAAAGTAAACATGTTTCATATGAGTGCTCCAGGACATATCGTCGTAAATATAAATTCACAGGAGATACAGGTTGGATAGGTGGGATATACAGGACGGGATATAACAAAGTAAATGTAATCCCCCTTAGAAGCCCCATAGAGATCCATGCATTTACCTTGTTTTACCGAAGTAAAATTGTTCTGCCAGTGGATATAACGAGCTGAATTTGTCTCCGAAGCCAAAAGTACCAACTGTTGTGCACCGAGCATATCGCTTTCCACCGGGTTCTGCACTTGTTTGGTGCGGCTATTCAAAATTCCCACGTAGAATACGCCGTAGAGCAACACTGGTCTTTCTCACTGCCACGCGCAGCTACGCAGACATTGGTTGCGCACAAGTAGCACTTCTTTCTTATCTTATCGTACCTCTCCCTTGCGGCAGCACGCAGCTGGCAAATCTAGGCTACTAGGCACACCTTCCGAGATGCACTCTCGGAGGCCATGCCTAGCTGCGCCACGCCACATATCCATGATGATGCTTACGCGCGGCATGCCTGAAAATCAGTGCCGTCATTTCTCTTTATCTCAGGTGTGACCTCCGATATTGCGTGAAACCAGCACGAGCCGGCCAAGCCAAGTCGGTGTGCTCACACAGCAGACTTAAGTTCACTCTGACAGCAAAGCTGCGGCAGCTGTGCGGTCACAAGATCAAATAGTTTCGCTTTCACGGGCCAAACATGTGCGCGTGTACATCCGAAAGTGTTTCTGGCACTGTGCCCAGCTCTGTCGGCCGTACACTTTGATGGGTTTCGCGACATCACAGGAAAGCGAAACTATCTCCAAAAGTCATGTAGGTTGCCCGAGAATACTGCCCCAGCTGCAAAGTTGGCGCACCGTGTTGTGTGCCACGTGCTGCTCGAACACAATGGACTTTGTTCGCATCGTAGGGTGCTAGCTGTTTTACTGGTATCATAATATGAGTGAGCCAACTGGAAAGCACAAGTGAAAGACCATCACATTGGAACGTAAGGACGCTACCGTCTGCTGCTAAAAGGTTGTGTGTTGGACACGCTGGAGAGCCTTTTGCTATTGCTTTATTAAAATTTCATTGCATATGCAGCCGCGGAGCCGTAGTCTTTGCATGTTTAAAGTTGTGCACACAACTGTGTATATACTGCAGTAAAAGGCAATATTCGATATAGCGAAGTATTGGATATAACAAAGTAATTTTGGCTTCCCCTTCACTTCGTTATAATGAGGTTCGAGTGCATACCTAATTGACTTGGCAGCGTACACTACAAAAGATAGCAGACCAGTATCCGAATAGAGCTGTGTGTGAATATTGCTGGTAGTACAAAGTTGCGATATGCCCTGCAGCTTCCATGCAGTGGAGAGCATGCGTCGTGGTGTGGACCCTCGGAGTGCGAGCGTCGCTGCCCTCCATCTCATTGTACGGCACCATCCGCAATTTGTCGGTGCCCTGGTGGCGGTCAGCATCGACGGGACTTATGGTGCGTACCCCGAGAATATTTGAGCAGTTATAGTGTATCCACACGATGGTTGGTTCTGTAGATGCGAGTTCTGAAAACAGTAATTTCTCCGCTTGTCCGGCTACGAAGAGCACCCACCCAGCGAACAAGGCGAGCAGACGACGGAGCCAGAAAAACAATACAGTTAAACCTCAATATAACGAACTTCAGTATAACTAAATTCTCAATGTAATGAAGTATTGAACTTTTCATAACCTCTTGTCCATAGAATGCCATCTATTAGAATAACAAAGCGTATTTGTATGCGATTTCAATATAATGAAATTTCACTGCTACGCAAACGAATGCTGAAACAATAAATGGAAACTTCCGCGGATGCAGATGGTCAAATGATTGAATTACAAGCGGCTGCTTACAAGTGCACCTCTGAAATAGTGCGACAAGAGCGACCGCCAAAGCGGAGCCGCATCATGTTCCGTATAAAGTCCAAGCGCGATAAGATCCTATCGCGCCTTGCGCCCTGTGCGCTTTAGGTGCGAGTGAAGGCATGCGAGGGCAAGACAAGAAAGATGCTGGCTTCACGAGTGCCGCCTTCCCACGTGAGCAAAGGGAAATAGGGAGGGGTGCGAGCTCGTGGTAACGCGAACAAGTGTGCGTGCGAGGGGGCGCAGGAGGGTAAGTTGGCACGCGTCTCGCCCTGACTGCGCATGGCTGTAAGAGCGGCTGAGCGCATACGCAGCCGCGCACCCTGCTTTAGAGGTAATCTGCCGCATGTGCAATGAGTGGGCGTGCTAAGACGGCGTGGCAACATGTAAGCTGTCTTCCCACGCCTTTAGTATTTGAGGTTCCGTAATCTCGAGTTTTGGTGACCCATTGGAGCGAGAGGCCGACGAAGCATTCGCTCCCTGCTGCCAGCGCTTTTCATGATAGTGCCGTCCCAGTGCAGGCGACACTATCAGCCGTGGGGGCGGTGTGCACGCGAAAGCGTGGCTGGCTTCGCTTAATTCCAAGTGCTGATGTGAAGATATCGTAGACGTGGCATGAAATCGTATCATTCGTCACCGACTCCCAAATTTTCAAATGAATTGTTTTCTCATTCAAGTTTTCTTTTATGATTGCGCGATAATTAGAAAATGCTGCGGCCCCTTTTTGTGTAAGAAAATTCGATAGGCCACTACTTGTTTCCATAAAAGGTCGAATTTCAATACTACAAAATTTTGATATAACGAAGCAAATTGCTGATTTTACTGACTTCATTATATCGAGGTTTAACTGTACTACTTTCTGCCGTTCAACATTCTCCGTGAATGCTAGCAGCAGACTGGTTTGAGAGTATGTAGTGTGAAAATGAAAACTGCTAAGAAATGAGATTTCGCTGTTGTAGCTGTTGCATTGTGCAAATTGGATGACAACAAGCAGTTGTTTCCTCGAAAACAGGTTCTTCTGCAAAATATAGCTCTTGTCTCCAGACTTGCGATGCATTCTAGGCTAAATCTCTTTTACCTACGGGCTCTTCCTGCATTCATTGCCTAGTCTGTATATGGTTGTAGCTTAAGTGTTTCACGGATCAGGTGACAATGATTAGTGAAGCACTCAGTAAAGAAAATGAAAGCATTTAGATGCTTCAAGCAGTCACTGAGAAATGTGCAAGTTTTTCAAATGAAGTAATTTGACAGTCAGCTAGTGTCCCTCTTTGTTAAGGCGAATGCCTTATATGCTGCATCAGTCAGTCGACCTTGAGCGAAGATGTGTCGACGACATGAAAGGTACAAAAAGGCTATGAACCCTCGATCATTGGTGGGAGTCAAACCCACAACCTTTGGGGTTAAGGCTATGAACACTAGACCTTTGGTGGCAGTCTAAACCATCACCTTTAGTGGTAATTAAGGGGAAGTTAATTAAGGCACTCGAAGCCACGACCTAAGGTGGGAGTCGAACCCACGGCTTTTGGTGTTAATGAAGGCAAATTAAGGCAAATTTAATTCAGGCACAGTTAATTAAGATAGAGTTAAGTAAGGCCAATTAAGACTAAGTGAATGAAGTGGGATGTGTACGTCATGTGTCCATTTTTAATGTATCGGCACTCGGGATCGTCTTTGGGATAACATAAGAGACCCTGTGAATTTTTCACCCTGTGCCATAACCATCGAAGCAGAGCAGGCCTGCTTGAGATACTGTCAACGTAAGGGAAAGTCACTTAGATGAGGCAACTTTGCTGAAGCTGTATTATTAAGGAGCCTGTTCGTAAACATATTGCAGTTTACGGAATAACTGGGTTGCCAGAGACTTCTTGTGTGAGTGGCCTAATGTGGCCACGTTGGTGGCACGATCTTGCAGCACAGAGTTTAACCGCAGAGGACACGAACTGTTGCTGCAGTGACCAACCATATTCTAATCAGCTGCTGGTGTAAATAGTCAGCGGCAACATATCACCCCCCCCCCCCCCTCTGCTCCTAAAATGTTAGTACCAGAGTCCTGTTACCCAAACCGTTTATGATTCCTTTTGAGTTGCCTCTACATTTCCCTTAAATTTGTGGCTAAAAGCTAACTGCATCATTGTTGGCGCGGACGTGCACGGCTTTTATTCATACTTTCGCTTTATTTCTGACAATCCTGGCAATAAGAAAACAAGCGCATTAGAGCATCAACGGCGGCTTTCTCATTCCATATTTTTTCACTTCAACATGTTATTTTAATTTCCAGTGTGAACACCATGCACAGACACGTTATATTTCAATGTGTACATAGGACAGAATTTATGATATTTTGAAAGAGAAATAGGTAGCCAACTAACAATTATTTCTAGTGGTATGGATAGCCTATGTCTAGAGAATCAATATGTTGCTGTATGTTCAACTCAATACAGATTGCTTTGCACACTTTGTTGACACTGAAAAAGACCTGCAGACTTCAGTGACCCCTTCATCAGAGTCTTTTATCAACGCTGTGTGAAATACACGTGAATGATGTGTGTCTCAGCATTGCTTCTCTTTCCTGTAGGTAATGCTAGTGACTCATGAAAAAATAAACTTATAATAATTTACAACATTTATTGGGGATGGAAACATCGTAATGTGCATGCAGAGGCCATAAGTATATATAATTAACGTAGTAACCGAAGTGAGGCCAAGCCGATTCACTCGAAATCAGAATCAATAGCAGTCATACGCAGCAGAGCTTCTACTAGGACTCAGAAAAAAAAAAAGAGGCTTCAGTTTTGCCGGAAAGGCGAAGCAGTATTAATGATAGGGAAGCATAAGACAATTACCAGAAAAAGATTCTTCCCGTATAAATACATGTAAGAGCCGCACCCCCAACTTGAAAGCAAATATTTTTTTAAAACTCCAACCGAGAAGCAATCGTGTTCAGCACGATTCCGATCACGCTCTACTGCGAATTTTCCCATGCAGCGTACTTTCGCGCGTCGCAGCTATATAAAAAAAAAAAAAGTCGGTTATAACTTAAGAAGACAGGAGAGGGCCCTGACCACTGAAGCGCAGCAGCCGATTTCCACCGCGACTAAAGAAATAGTCCCGCTGACTCGGCTCGACTCGGCTCAGCTCGAAGCGCGGGCTGCTAAGGCCTCTGTCGGCGGGGTCACCGGCCGCCCTGGCTCATGACGTCAGTCTAAAGTGCTCGCCCATTGGTGGATGCATGCTCGTGTGCATCCGCCTTTGAGGGGCAAATGCCGCTGCCTTCTAAAATTGTACACGACTATAGATGGGGAGAGGAGGCAATCGCGGAGGTTTACTCGCGGAGATTTCATACTCGTAGCTGGAAAAATTGGATAAAATGGCCCGGTCCCTTGTAAGGTTCGTCAAAATTGCGGCAATAAAGTGTGGTCCTCACACGAGTATGTACGTTGGTTATATCGGCTATATGAATTGTAGTAACATTTACTCACTAATTAAAATAACAAACATCGTGCAATGCACGGACCATGTAAGCCTCTAAATATCCTGCTGGATGACCACGAGCAGTCGCTATCACAACACTGGCATTATGATGAACGCCGGCAGCGGGAAGCGAACGGTTCGTACAGCCATGTGATTCACTGCGACTACGGAAATTAGATTCATCATCATTATCTGCGTATTTTTATTTCCACTACAGGAAGACTTCTGTCAGCGATCTCCAATTACCCCTGTCTCTTAACTTAGTCTATGCAATCTGCAACACTTGGGGCGCGGAAAAAACAGCCTAAAAAGGAAGACAGCGCGCATGAAGTTAGCAGCCATCTCTGCTCGCCCTTGATCATTGCACCCCCAAATGATTACCAATAATTGGATACGACACGCAGGCCGCGCAAGCATCAACTGCGCACAGTCATTCGCAGCTGCGGCAGGGCTAGATGAGAAGACACATGCTCTCCTCCCTATGCTCGCATTTGATCACGTGACCTCCAACTAACCTGGATATTGAGCGCGTTGGAAGATAATGTCCATCAAGCCACCATCCTTTTCGGCTCAGTGTTACAGGCTTTTCCTCGCACCTACAGTGTATGACTCATATGACTTTTGGAGTTTATACGGAATATCACGGCGATGACGACAGCGAAAATTTGTTTGGGGTGTTGATACAATTGCTGTTGCAATAAAAGGAGAAATAAAAAACAGGCGTCGAGCTCGCTTCTACCGCGGCTGCGGACGTTGCAATGTGCACCGGCTACAAACACAGCATGAGCACCAACGACAAAACCAATAGTGAGCACCTCGCTTATCGGTACTTCGCCAAAACCCGTCTGACGCTGAAAAGGAAGCGTATTTTTCACCGTATAAGCACCAGCGGAAACATAACACTAGGCGCGCGGGGAGACCGCGCTCGCGAAGGGACTAGCCATCTCGGATGGCCCAAGCTTCAACTCGGCGCAGATTAACTCCAAAATGAAGCGCGTGACCCGCATATGTATGGCAGAGGCAGGAAAAGTAGAAGCTGAGGACCCGTGTGTTCTAGCCGCTAGGCGAAAGAAGACTCCACGCCGCTATCAAGAAGGTTCCTCAGCTCACGTGTTTCCATCAGCGAGTGACATGTACCGCCAGAGGTTCTATGAAGTACTTGACACAGTGCTGTCTTCGTTAAACAACAGGTATCCACCTGATATGTGGCAGCACAAGTCCCACATTGAGCATCTTGCCATAGGGAAGGAAGACAAAGCATATATAACATAGTTTTACGGTGACGACTTTGAACCAGGACGCCTGATTTTGCACAGAGATATGCTGATTGACATAATAAGCCAGCAAACGTCAGCATCATTGCAGACATTCAAGGACGTCATGCACATGTTTATGAGGGGTAACGGGCGAACAGGTGCGAAACCTTTTGCCGGAAATGGCCAAGCTAGAAAAAATTCCGTTGGCCATATACTGGTCTCGTCGACCACATCAGAGAGGTCCTTTTCTTGCCTTCGGCGACTGAAAATGTACTTGCGGTCGACGACTGGACAAGCCCGTTTGAACCATCTGGCAATTTTTTCACGCCCACAAAGAACTCTCCCGCAGAATCAATTTGATTAAGATTGCCGACGACTTCATTTCCAGATTAAGTGCCCAAACGAACACTTTTTCAATGGTGATGAAATCCTCGCGTCAGACAACGATCTGATGTCTTTAATAAGAGAGAGAAAGGCACCAACTTACAAGTCATAGCAAACCACCTGGCTTAGAAAACAACGCAAAAAGTTATACAAAAGAGCGAAAATGGGGATCCATACAGTGCAAGCAGAGTGAGGGCCATTTGGGTAAGAAAAGACGTGTAGGTTGCGCTATTTGTAAAACTCCCTAGTCTATCTGTGCATTTTCCTTATTAATTTTTACTTGTGGTATGCTGCATTTGCCTCTCAATAACACAATCCATGTTGGTCCTATATTTGCTATCAAGTCCTTTCGCGCTTTTGAGATATCGCTGTCTTATTTATTTATTTGTTAATATGTTTATTTATTTGGGCACCTGATAACTTTTACTCTATAATCCTTTCTTCTGCCTCCGGAAAATGAACGAAACCAGTGGCATAAGGCATGCTTTGACATGTAATGAAACTATGGCATTACGGATCACATTATAGTTATGCTAATAATTCTAGTCATAAGTTGTGTTCAGAAATTGTCATATATCATTTAATGTTTATATATGTTATGTCTTTTCTTCTCAATAACTGACCGTGCTCATGCAAACGCATTTAACAGAGGAAATGGGTTTCCCTCGGTTGTCGCCAATGGATCTCATTAATGCTCAAAAATGAAAAGTCTTGTAGATTTGTTTTCTTGCTACTGAAATGTCACGGAGAACGACAGTTTTTAAGCACCACGTAAAAAGTTCCTTCGACTCTGGCATTTTTACTTTTAGTTTGCATCTGCATCTAGGTGTTTCCTTGACTATTGTAAGCTTCCCGTGCTAATGATGCAGTATTACAGTCTCACGACAGCATTCTCACCCTTAGTCTCTCTGGTACTTGAAACATGGTGTGTGAGGTCACTAATCTCATGCGGCAAGAGAGTTGCCATAGCCAACATACCGAGTGTTTTTCTTTGGACTGTACTGAATTTTGAAAAATTTCCGGTAGTCGTGATGCTTACCCAAAGTGCACAACTAAATACATTGGCATTCCAGTTAGTAATTTTGTGCTTCGATAGATAAAGGGGCGTTTTGGTAAAAAAGTCAGTGAAAAAACAACACATCATTGCTCAAGTTTGACGGTGCATACCTCAAAACTGGTGGCATCCTGAGAATTTGTTCCAAGTGTACATGCCTTGCAAACTCACCTGCTACAATGTATAAATTGCAATATGTGCCATCAAGTCATTAAAACTTAATTAGTACCATTTTTTAATTATACTCATTTATGCATTGTGACTTATTGTGTAACTAATGTCCGCCTCTTTGAGAAGTTCAGTTCAAGGATTAGAGTAGTGCTATATCTTCCACAGGCAATTTCTGTATAGCCTTAAAAAAGTGCGAAGCAAGGTTGAGTGTTGGTGCCTGTGTTTTGGCGTGTACTGCAGTCTGTAACCGAGTTGTTGAGAGCTTGTATATTTGTATGTGTGCCATGCAAGGCCTGAAAGATGTCCAGGCCCAATTGCTGGCCCATTCGAGATGGCACTAGCTCCTTTGAAATCTTGAGTCAAGCACTACTTTAAAACAACACCTCTGCCAAACTCTACACGCAGTTGCAGTCGTTTTCTCACAAAAAGTACTGCACAGTACCCAGCATGATGCCTTGAGGCTATGGCATTACACTGCTAAGCAAGAGGTTGCTGGTTCAGTGCCCAACCTGCCCGTGGCCACATTATTAGATGGGGGTGAAATGCAACTAACACTCCTGTACTTAGATTTAGGTGCTCATTAAAGAACCCCATTTGGTTGAAATTATTCTGTAGTTCCCGAATGTGGCATGCCTTATGATCATATCGTGCTTCTGGCACGTAAAACCTCTGAATTTAATCAATTTAAGTACTGTACAGTATGAATATTGACATGCCATTCACCGAGCCTGCATAGCATAAATGTGTTTGAGTGCTTTAGGCATTAGAGCCAGCCTTTGCACTTCATGCACTGCATATAGCAGGACACTTTACCCTGGGTGGGTGCAGTATGTTCTGTGCACCTTCTTCTTATCATTGTTGCAGAATTGATAACTGGAAAAACATCATCATCATCAGCCTATATTTATGTCCACTGCAGGACAAAGGCCTCTCCCTGTGATCTCTAATTACCCCTGTCTTGCACTAGCTGATGCCAACTTGCACCTGTAAATTTCCTAACTTCATCACCCCACCTAGTTTTCTGCCGTGCTCGACGGCATTTCCCTTCTCTTGGTATCCATTCTGTAACTCTAATAGTCCACCGGTTATTCATCCTACGCATTACATAGCCTGCCCAGCTCCATTTTTTTCTCTTAATGTCGGCTAGAATATCGGCTATCCCATTTGGCTCTCTGATCCAATGTCATTTGCAAACCGAAGTTTCCCGAGATGTTTGCCGTTGATCCTCGCTCCTAAGCCTTCCCAGTCTAAAAGCTTGAATACTTCCTTTAAGCATGCAGTGAATGGCATTGCAGAGATTGTTTCTTCTTGCCTGACTGCTTTCTTAATAGGTAACTTTCTACTTTTCTTGCAGAACTGGAAAATACTGCCAGCTATATGCTATTTCTCTTCATATGGGGCTGTTGCTTTTGTTAAGTTGTGCTCCCACTCTTCCCCATCAATCACATGCTTCTTCAAATTCTTAATGTTGAAATGCGCCTCAGTGTTGTCTTGCGATTTCTTAAGCCAGCTTGTTTCCTCTTGCAAACTCTATCAGGTGTCATCTTGCTGACATTGCTCGCCGTCTTCTCTTTTCTGCTGCAGGGTCCAGACTTCGACCATTCCTTGAGCACACAGTTCAACCTCAGTGCAACGATGTGTCATGTGACACAAAAATGTTATGCCCAATATTCGTTATAGGCATATACTTGCTACCTGTGTCTATCGGGGAAAGTACATTTTAAATTGACTTCGTTATATCTGATAATTCAGTGTATGCAAGGCCATTACATCGAGGTTTGACTGTAGTTGTTTTGAACTGAAGTTGATGATTGCACTCTCTGTGTGCTTATTCAAAATGTTGGCATTTTCATTTTGTTGTTTCACTCTGTCTTACTTGCTTGAAGGAGTGCCAGCATGACATTTTTTACTTATTTTTTTGCCTTTAACGAAAGACCAAACCTTTCAAAATATAGAAACAAATGCTGCAATTTCGCATGGTAGATGAAGCATTGATAGTGATAGCAAAGTACGCTATTTACTCGCATAATGAACGCACTTTTTTCCCCGAAAAATAAGCACAAAGTTAGAGGGTGTCTTCATTATGCGGGGTAAAATTTTGAGCGATTTTTTTTTTTTTCCGCAGCCACCTCTACAAAAGTCGCAGTTTCACCCGAAAGGCTTATCATCGATTGCGATAGCAAATGTGTAGACAGCTATACGAATAAGGATAGTAGTTTTACCGGCCGTATAAACTTGCAAAGTAATTTAACCAGCATGGTGTCAGCACGCACAAGTAAACATGAACACATCACACTCGATGACGGCGAACACTCGCTGTCAAAACGCTGGCGTGAGAAAGCGCGGCAGCAACAGCAAGCGAAGTGACCTTCATGCTGTGTATCACTCCAATGCAAACTGAGCGGCGAGAACGGAGCATGCACAGTGCCATGCACGCGACAAAATACGGCGCGTTTCCTTTTCCGTTTTCTTTCTTTAAACGCAGGAGATTGAGCCGTTATTGTTGGTGCCGACGGCGAAAATGCAGTATCAGACGCCGAATCGTACTGTGTCTCTCCTACTTCATGGCAGCAAGTTCAGGGTGCGATCATTATACGAGGAAAAGAAAAAACACACTTTTTTATTGCAAAAGTGGGGAGTGTGTTCATTACACGAGTAAATACGGTATTAGACAACTATGTGAAGCAGGGTTCATGTTTTATCAGCCATATAAATTGCAGTAAACATTTGCATACTAATTAAACTTGCAAGCATGGGGTCATGCGCGCCCTGGCAAACACAAACAGCTCTCACTCAATCACTGCGAACACTCACTGTCCCAATGCTGGAGCAATGAAGAGCGCTGGCCTCGGGGTGTGAACACTTCGGAAGGTTTCCGAGATGGTTGAGATGATGCTACCTCCAGCACTAGGTGCACGGGAAGACTGTGCACATGAGGCCACCTGTCATCTCGGCTCGCCTTTCCACTCGCCGCAGATTACCTCCAAGATACGGCGCATGGGTGGTGTATGCACTCAGCCACACGGACAGTCTGTGCAGCCACGGCTGGGATCCATGCGCTCTCCTTTCCAAGCGCACACTTAACCACATTACCTCAAACGTTGGGCCGCAGAAACACGGGAGTGCATTAAGCCGCCACCATCCTTCTCGGCTCGCTCTCCCTCTCACCCACAGGACGCCATCTTTTCGCACTTGTACTTTATATGGAACAGCATGGCGACAGCCCAGGTGGAAATTCGCATGGGGTGTCCGTAAGATTGCTATCGCAGCAAGATTACTGGCAAGTGTCAGGGCATCCTAAATAATTTAGTGTAATACTTGTTTCAGCGAACCAGTTTCGATACCCAGTAGATGCATGTGGCATGATATCACGACAGGCTGGCTTGTTCCGTTCCTGTGGTTGCTGTGGCTGTCAGACACGAGCGCAGCCAAGGAAACATGTGCAGCACTTCTTTTTCTTTTTTATTGAGCTACGTTGTCGTACCTGGCTTTATCGCTACACATGTTGGAAAATTTTGCTCGTTCCTATGAGGTCACGACAATGCCGATGGCACCAGGTCAGTAATTTAGAGAGCTTCATTTTGACGAAATTAAATTGTCTTAAAAGTGTCTCGTAACCTTCATACTTGCTAGGCAGCATCCTTTTACAAGGATGGGGCATGTGGTAGAGCTTTCACTACTTTGCAATTACTATTTGTCAGTACTCCTTTAAGCACACTCTGCTAATAACATCTAGCTATCTCTAGACATGCTAGCAGGGTTTGTAATGGCTCTTGAAAACGTTTAAAACCCTTGAATGTGAAACAGCCATGTTCAATGCCTTAAAAGCCCTCACAGAGTGGTTAAAAATTCCTTGAATTCTGCTTATCTTAGTCGATCTGCATGTCTGACCCTGAGGCTTACGATCCAAGCCAACATGATCCAATTAGCGTCATTGGTGGCTTATGCAAAAAAAATGCTTAGCGAGCACTTTTTCATTTCTTCTGCAAGAAAAAAAAAAGCATATTTGCATGTTGTATAAGACAGTGTTTCGATTTTAATCAGCCAGCCATCATGGTGCTCTTCGAAAAATGCTCTGTCAGGGCCTTGAAAGTGCTTAGAACCCTTGAATTTTTTGTGCGAAGGCCCTGTGCTTGGTTAACGCATTAATTGGCATTCTGTCCATTGAGGTAAATTTCTCGTGCTTTTTTTTCATTGCAGGTGCAGCTTGCCATGGCATTCCATCATTCCCTTACTCCGTGGCCAAGCCAGAGTACGGCACTGCTGTGGTGGAACATGTCAAGTGCACCAACTGAGCCAACCCTAGAACCATCACCAAGGGAGAAACTATAGAGACCGCCTTCATGCCATCGGCAGAGTCGTGAGAAAAAGCTTTGAAGCATGGACGCAGCACCAGTTGTGTCTGCAGTAAGACGACGTCATCTTTTGACATAGCGTCATCGCAGTCCAGGCACACCTATGCCTCGTGCAAGGAGTCGCACCTAGCAGGCTTGATGGCCTGGTGTGGCAAACAGTTTTTGAGACAATGGAGCGAGGTTCCAACTTACCTGTCAGTAGCATCAGATGTACTGTTACATTGTTGCACTACATTGTATGAATTTACTCGCAGTAACCGCAAGTGGTTATCTGTTTGCCAAAACAAAAAAAACTCAGTGTTTACATTAAAGAGTCCTTTCGCTTCGCAATACACTTCTGTGCTTTTCACATTGCAGGCCTACTCTTGGTAAGCTTTTGTGGCAGAGTGATTTTTCTGCGACGTAACTGTGGCAATAGGTGGCTGAGCATATTCCAATGGGAACAGAGTGTAAAAGTGACTGTGACTTAGATTTAGGTGCCTGTTACAAGTGATTTAAATAATTCTGGAGCCCTCCAACAGCGTCACCTCATTTCTCACTGTGCAGCTTCGGGACATTTAAACCCCACAATTTGCACTTAATTTTTGTTTTATTTTAGTATAAGTGCTTCTAAATTAGTGCATTCTGTGAATTATGCCAAATTTGTGCTTTAGTTAGCTCCCAATGAAAAATGCAGTTCCGCTCAACGTGAAAGCTGGGGAAGTGTGGAGCGGTGATTCGCCGGTATTTCCCTTGTGTTTATCTTGTGTTTAGCTATTCTTTTCACGATATTGGGATTAGCTTGCCTGCGCTGGCGAGCACCTTCAGCTTCTTGGGCGCGCGCCGCTTGATCAGCTCTGCGTCGGCGCTGTCTGTCACGGGCGAACGCCTGCTGTCGCTTCAAGCGTGCTTGCTGCTCAGCGTCCATGGCGAGAAAGAGCATCCCGGAGCGTGGGAACGGATCTCTTTCAGCGTGCCCTAGCGGAATCTTTCCACTTGTGAGGCTATGGCGCCCTCTCTTGACTAGTTTCAGTATCAGCTTGGCGTTTTCGATTGGGTTTTCATCAATTTGGGATAATGAATGCTTTAGTTCACGATGTTCTCCTTATTTTATATTACTTTAGACTTATTTGGTTTAATTTCGTCCGTTTTTAGGGGAATTTTATGTCTTACGTAGACCTTGTGTTGTGCGCGACAAGCACCGACGAGGGACGACATCCCGGGCCCCTGAAGTGCTCCGCACTTAAAAGTGGCTCTGCCACTGGTCGGTAAAATAATTGGCAAGATTTCTGGCAGATAGCATTGCACCAGTCAATATCTGAGTCTTGTATATCCTATCTCAGTGAAGCGAAGAATCACAGGAGCCGGCACAGAAATAGTGCAAATAGAAGCACGTAGGAAAACCATATGACATGATGAAAACATATATATATATATATATATATATATACATATAAATGTCTTTGCTGCCCCTTGCAGGTCATGGTTTTTGCCAGCATGTCACCAATGCCACTTGTTTAAATCAGTGTAAAATGTTTTTGCCGTGGGTGGTGGAAAGAGATGTCGAAGTCGCTTTTTTTCTTAGTATCACCATTTTCTTTTTTGTCCTCTGTTTGGCGGCGTGGTCGGTTGTGCCCTGGTGCCACGGTGCCGGGCGCCGACGCGAAGCGGCGGTCGTTGGGGTGTTGCGGAGTGCAGCGTGGCAACACCCCAAATAAAAAAATACTGCTCCAGTCAGGTAGACTGCTCCCTCCCTGATAGTGAGATTATATTTGGATCATCGAAACAGTGATGCATTTATTTAGGAATACCATCGATCCCTTAACAGCAGCCACAGTTGTGCCTAGTCACCACCAGCCCAGCGTGTTCGTTCCAACGCTGGCGGCGTTGCAACGGACGCTGCGACTGGAGCGAAAAAAATCGGTGCAATCGCATGCGTCGCAATGCGATTTTTTCAGGGCCGTTTCACATGGTGCGATTTCAACAGTGCGACTGATGCGATGCCCAGGGTTGCTTGCTGCCAGATTTTGTCACACATGCCGCATAAATTCTTTTAATGTAATGAAAAAGACATGCACATTATAATATAATTGACCTCTCTTTATTAGGACCAAGTAATACGTGCGTTTTGTAATTTAAAAACATTTTGAAGTTTAAATTTGTTTTGGAGTGCGCAACGGTGGTTCCTATGCATGGCGTACGCAAACAGCTGTTCGCAGCTGGTTGTTCAGCGCTGTGTGTTGTCTCATGTTACTTCTATGTGTTGCTCAGCCTGCACTACAACAAATTGCAAGATGACCTTTCGTGCAGCTATCCTCACCGCATATGCAGTGTTTGGAATTCGGCAACAGCGACGTCGTCATGTCAGCACAACAAGATCCTCGCGCTACCCGTGCTCAGCGTCCGCTTCTGGAGAAATGATGTGTGTATATTGCTCGTGATTGCGCATGAGCGATGCCTGCTGGCCATATTCTTGCACCAAACACAGCAACAATCGCCAACCCAAAAGCCCACGTCTGCCCCTGAAGGAAGCCGCGAATGATCTGTGTGTGATTACTGAACGTGGAATAGAAATTGTGTTGTGAAATTCAACCTCGGCGCTAGCCTGGTTCGTCCATCGCGGCGCGTGTGCAGTGATTACATATAGATGTCCTCTCTGAATATTTTTAGAGGCGCAAAAGCAGACACATCAATTTTTTGAAGAGCTACCGTCATTTGTACAGAAACTTGTGCATGGCATCATAGAATTCCTAAAGACACACCTGTCGTCTACTTTGTTTTGTGTGTCTCGTGCTGTTAGTATACTCTGAACCTTCAACAAGACGGCCATATCAGTACATATTATGCATAATGCAGGAACGTAGGCCCACGGCATGCTGGCAGGCGCACTTGCCGTAGGGTTTTCCCCCTTTCTTCACACCTCTCACGGTTAGCATGTATTGTGCAAAGAAATATCATTGGTATATTATTATCAATGTTATTAAATTTTATAGTTCCTTCACTGTAATGTTTAGCAATCACTCAGATTTCTTAAGCTAGCCATGTGTTTTTACCAGTATCAGATCAGCATGTCTGAAATCTGCTAATGGGAGTCCTTCCAAACTAGATTACTCTGGCAAAGTAACAAAGTACAAAGGAAAGCCGCAATGTTCATTTCTGTCTGGTATTCCCAAACAGATTCAAGTTGAACAATTTTATGCTCGCTTGACTTGCCTGCAGTTCAATGCTCAAAGCTGGAAAATCCAGCCGATTACTTTTCTTTATGTTGAAAGGCTGCTTCAATGTTGATAGCAAGCTACAGTGGAATCTCGATGATACGATCACGGCTAATACGAATATCCGGATGATACGAATTTCTCTTAAGTCCCGGCCGAGCCCCAATACTTTGCAACGTGCTAGGGAACGGTTGTCACGAATCAATTTTCGACCCGCGTCGGTTGATACGAATAAACGCCACCCCACCGACGGCCGCGAAAGAGAACAGCGCGCAGTCACACGCGTTTTCTCTTTCTCTTTTGGCACGGAGGCGCGGACGCGGTGCCGGACAGCGCGGAAGCCGCGACTGGGCGCGAAGAGTTTGAAGCGGTGGCGCTTTTGTTGCTTTTGTGCTTTTCTTTTTGTCTCTTCGCTTGCTGCGGCGGCCGCGCGTGGGGAAGCGCGGCCGCCGCAGCAAGCGAAGGTTCTTGCGGTCTATCGCTTCAACGGAAACTGAGCGGCGTAAGAACAGCGCATACAAATGTCAGAGCCGTGTGGAGATCGCGTTCAAGATACGGTGCGCGCGACAACACCGACAGCCGGCACAGGCAAAAAGTACAAGAACGCATTTGTTGGCAGAGTAGGAGCCGCCCTCCATCCCCTCTCCCCCGCTATGTTCCCGATTTGCTTCTTTCGCGTGGGGAGATTGCGTCGCCAGTTACCCTTGCGCTCGGTTGCAAGATACGCATTTGGCGCCGCAGCACAGCGTCGCCCCCTGCCTCCCTCCCATACCATACCCCCACGGCCTTTCGCGCAACGGAAGTCGCGTTTGCTCTCTGCTGTGCGTTCGCTGTCCGTGAAGGCGCGCTTTCACTTGCACATACGGCGCGCGGTGACGACCTTACTGCCCTTGGACTCGTGCTCCATGTCTCATGCATCGCCCTCGTTGATCTCCTCTCCCATCGGTGGGCGCACCTCGTGCTCGCTACCGCCCTTTTAGGCGAGATTTCCCCACGGAAGCCGCAATTTCATCTCACGCGGCTGCACTGTAAGCGGTATGCGTATAGTACATGGAGTTCTATGGGAGAGTAAACGGGAGTCGGAAAAGGCCGCATTGTAGCCAGTTCTGCACTATAAACAGTTACTTTATAAGTCGTCTATACTGTAAATGCTATTTACGTACATGTGCCTGAGTGAGTTCACCTCTCGACTCTTTAATTTAGCTAGTTTTAATTGTGTTTGGATGATACGAATTTCGGCTAATACGAATTTTTTTCGTGACCCCGTGAGATTCGTATCATCGAGATTCCACTGTATAATTATTCATTTCGAAAGTGTTAAGCAATGACTATATCTCTAAACTAATCCATGGAATTTTTTACTTGGACAAGATTAAGTTTTCTTTCTCCCTCTCGTTAACAGTGTTGGAATGAAACTGCTCTTTCATAAGTTTCATGATCCAAACATTGTGGATTTTGTCCGCATCCTATAGTGTGTTTGTGTTTCTATCATGTTCTGGTGTTGCCATCGCAGTGATGTATGCATTTTTTAAAATATGTTGCACCAAAGTAATTTTTTCAACATTGTTTTCAAATCTACAAGTTGTGCCCATGCAGTAATGGCCACATTAATTAGCAAAAAAATGTGCTGATTTAGTGCACTTGTTGGAATCTAAGCAAAGTGAAGTTTTTATCTAGTGGTCAATTAAATTCTGTTAAGGTAACTGCGATACGATTGTCTTATTTTCAACAATCCAACATGTAATCTTTTGCGAGGTTTGTTTATGCACCGCATAGGTCACAAGCTATATCAAAATTCAAATGGCAGTTAATCTGGATGCGCACTGTGAGAAATCAACACAGTGATGTTTGTTGAGGGAGGGATGGTGAGAGGTGTATGCAGAGTAATGAATGACATGTGCTTATGTATTTATTTATCTATTCATATTTACCTCACAGGCTGCAAGGTTGTAGTATTAAGTGTAAAAATGTAGTTACAAAAGTAGGAATGGCTCAACATTATACAATACTTAACAAACAATATCAGAAAAAAGAATGAACAAGGCTCTTGCAAACAGAAGTTAAGCGGAATGAAAAGAAAAATGATAACGGGGCAGAAAGTTTTACAAAGACTAATGATAAAAACCACCTATCAAACAAGAATTTCATGAGCATAAAAAGGCTTAAATCTGACCATGTGTCGGTGGAACATACCCAGTGGCCCAAGGATGGGCTAGGTTACACATAAGAAATTCTAAGAAATTGTTGAAAATCGTGAGGTCTGTGCACTTCAATAATAACTTTTGAGCTGACATAATATTTACATTCTTTGTGTGGTTTACTTTTTGTTTACAAAGAAATGTGCTAACTGAACCCTGGTGTAACTAGACCATCGATAATTCAGGAATCTTATTTTTACCCTTCCTCTTTACCTCGGTGTGGAGTAGCAGGCCAAGGACACTCTCCTTCGGCCAACCTTTCCACTTTTTCTCTCATTAAATTTCTTGCGTCTTTACGTGCCCTATTTTACTGCCCTTTTACAAAAATGCATTGGCGTTCCAGTTAGTTTCTTAACAAAACGTCGCTTTATGCATTGAAGCACAAAATTAACTGGAACGCCAATGCATTTCTCTGCAACGTTCGGGAATTAATATCTCGAAACTGGCGTCATCCTGAGGATTAATTCCAAGTGGATCAGCCTTGCGAACTCCACGTCTACAATTTGTAAATTGTAATACGGGCCATCAGGTGATTAGTTAAAAACCTAATTAGTGATTTTTTGTTGATTAGTTGATTATGCATTTCAATTTTTTGTGCAAGTAATGTCCGCCTCTTCGCGTAGACCAGCTCATTACCTAGAATTGGGCTATTTGCCACAGGCAACCTTAAATAAATTTTGAAAGTGTTCGCTGAAACACCCTGTATATAGGGCCTAAACGTGTTATATTGCAAAAAAAAAAAGAATGCGTTTTTTTTAGTGCCCCGAGTATGTTATTCGACTGTTCGTAAAGTTAACCTTGAAGACGTAATGTGCGCAATGAATTTGTATTCACGTAACAAAGACAAGAACAATTATAAAGTGTACGTACCTCTAGGATCGACGATTTCAAGCGCTGCCTTGATTTCTTCCCATAGCGTAGTCCTATTCGTGAATTTTCTGTACTCGATGAGAGAAACGTCCCACAAAGGTGGGCGCTTTGCCACTTCCTCTCTCAACAACTCGTTAAAAGACGCTCGTGACATTGTCGTCGGACGGAAGCATTGAGACGAATGCCTGAAGCCGACGACATTCTGTGACAGACGACTCGCTGGTGCGGCAAAATGGTCACGTGATACGGCACAAAAACAGCAGCAGCAGTTTCGCACGATTGGCACACAAAAGTATCTACAGAATTAAACCTTGGGCATTCCATTTTTGCTCTCAATTTTTATAATTTTTTTATGCTTAAAATACTTGTCAGTTTTTATGTCAGTGTTCTTAGGTTGTCGCTTTTTCCATAATGCGCAACTGATCGCTAGCTATATTGTTACCATGGTGACGAATGACGCGACGTGCACTTTCAGAGAGTTTGTTTAGAGGGGCTGGTTAAAGAGAAAACAAATAAAACAACAACGTGAAATATAGTGGAGTTGCAGGAGAGATAAGCCACGACGATCCCACGCAGCCGAAAACCTAACCCCCAAGACGTTAAAAAACAGGAAAATAAAATGCAGCACCATTGTGGAGGACGAACGGTGCGACCGTGACATGGATTTTTTTTTTGTATTTTCTTTCTGTTATGTTTTTATTTGTTTGTTGCATCACGCACCAATTTTTATCTGGCCTTCTTGCTGTACTTTTTTTCTGGTAAACTGTATAAATCTCCTCATTTTCACAATAAACCTTAGTTGACAGTTGCGATATAAAGGTTACAAACAGGGATAAGGTGCCTCGGAAAGGATGGCCAACGTTTCGATATGCCCCCTTTTTAGTTGGAAGTTGGCACTCAACCCTGTCTGCTGTCCTTTATTCTATGTCCTCCTGTTGATACTGTGCCCTCGCAACATTTATGTGTGTGTGTCTGTGTATCATAGATTTGGACGTGAAATCGGGGCCTTGTGCAGGGGCATCGTTCTCCTTCTGTGCAGCTTCATGAATTCATTAACTAGTCCTTATGCTGGGCTCATGAGCTCACTTGTGCCTTGGAATATCTGCATGGCTATGTATCCTGTAATGTAATTTCTTGCCCATGTGCTTGCAATTTGCATGTCAGTCTCCCGATTTCCCCGACAATCTTGTGTGATCCCCAGGCCCTGGCAGTTTCTGGTGAATCCATGCAGGCATGCAGGATGTTGTAGTCAGTAAATTTGCACTGCAAGTGCTGCTTTTGATTGCTTTCAGTTCAGCTTCTCGGGGTATAGGATGTCCTGGAATGGTCTCTACTTGCGGGGTATTTATTTTTATGTAGTGCCATACTTCTGTTACACTGTTATTGCCTGATTAGTTATTATATGTGCCTGATGTCTGTTGTTGTCTTCATGATTAGCAACCTCCTCTGTGTGCTTGGCAGTTGCATATAGTCTCCTGGCCTAATTATGCCCATATTGCACGGTATGGGCTTATTGTGTGTCGAGTTCAGGTGCTCCTGAGGTTGTGTTTCTGAAGGGAGGTTTAGTCGTCTTTGCAGCTCAAATGCTAACTCTCATAAATAAGATCTTGCAACCAGTTCCGAGCTCTTGAGGCAAAGAATTTGTGCCACAGGCTGCACCTCTACTCTGTCTAGGTGCTTGTTCGTGTGCTCTTTCTCGTAGAGGTCTTCAAGCATGGTAAAGTTGGAAAGACCTGTCAGTACCTGTATGCCTGTGTTTGATGAGTTGTCTCTTTTTGTGCGCTGCTGGTAATTAATACTATAAAATACCTTGGACACAAGTACAGCATCTGCGATCTTATATAATATCTGCTTGTCCACCCCCCATGATTTTGAGATTATTCTTTTCACCAGGTGTAGAATTTGGTGGTCCAGGCGTGGCATTATTGTTTCACCCACATGCTGGTTCTGCCATCTTGGTCTTATATTAGCTGAGGATTTGGAGATGTTGACTTGTGGGTATAGCTATGTAAAGCACAATGTGCAACCTGGGGTAGTTCTTGATTCTAGTCATATTTCCAACGTCGATGTCAGCCGACTTATCAGAAAGCAAGTCTGCCATGTTGTCGAGAGCTTGTTGCATCGTTCTTGATTTCTGTGTGAGATCGCTTTCCCATAGACTGTAGTACTTCTTGTAGGATGCCCGTAAGGTTGGTGTGGGTGAGTCAAATATACCTCGACCTCTCATCTGGAATTTGCTGTCTTTCAAAAAGATTACGGTTGAACGTAAGTGCTCTACCACAAATTTTCTTGCTCAGCATTCCTCTTATTAGAGTAGCATAAGGTACGCACCAGAAGAAAGAAAGACTGCTGGAAAACTCAGCACCACAAACAAATATGACTAGAACCAGGCACACAATGTGCTGGCAAAATGCACCTGTCATGTCCAATGCACACAAATTAAAGAGGAATAGCAAACTATTGCTCTCTAACATCACTCGGTATGTAGTGAGGACAGAGTGCAATTCAAAACTGGACAGGTGCCTAAGTACAATGCACAACACTGCATCATCATAAAACATGTTGACAAATCACTTGAATTTTTTTCGTATCTTCGTGTTGTTTCACCTGCGCTCAAGATGTTCTGGTATGAAAATTGGCCACTAGACAAATGCCTAGTCATAGGGGTAAAATCACAAATTTGAAGTATTTACTTGATTAAATCTTGTGTGTAAAGTGCACGATTGTTTTGCGTGTTCGTAACTTAGCCTTCGAGCTGTGAAAATTATTATGAACTACGTAGTCGGAAACGTTAGACTAAGACTGGTGACCTAGTAGGAGTCAAACACTGCTGAAGACCATGTCACCTTTAAAATTATTGACCTCACGTGGCAGATTTGTGATACACAAAACTGTTCTTGCCAATTCTACACAAACTGCAGGATAACCATTATCGGCAGGAATTTAAATCAGCCACATGAACGAAACATCAAACACTAGTACATAGTTGGACATTAAATTAAATTCTGGGGTTTTATTTCCCAAAACCACGATATGATTATGAGCCACGCCGTAGTGGGGGACTCCGGATTAATTTTGACCACCTGGGGTTCTTTAACGTGCACCCAATGCATGGTACATGGGCGTCTTTCCATTTTGTTTCCATTGAAATGCAGCCGCCGCAGCCAGGTTTTGATCCCGTGCCTTTGGGCTTAGCAGCTCAATGCCAAAGCGACTATGCCACCACAGCGGATATATATTTTGACATGTTCATGCTCAGGTAAGCCCTGCATGTTGAAGGTCACTTCCCGAGGTGTCCAAATTCAAAGATTTTTATGACGCTACCAAGCTTGTAGCCTGCAATGGCTTGGTTTGAGGTGGAAAATCCGAGTTTTGGCATTGTCCCTGGAAGCATATGGTCTGATACAAAGCCCAGGGCAGTGCTGTAAGAAACTAAATGGGATATGATTGCAATTGCGGCAGAATATGCACTGTGCATGTTTCCCATTCGTCAAGTTTCCACAGACACATCGAGTTGCGCCAGCGGCATTGGAGTTCTGTTGAAATTGTGAGTTGCATGGTAGTACCCGAAACCATTCAGAAGAGAAGTGTACAGCCGGTGTTTGGAAATTACACGACAGAGAATAACTACAACGGGAAAGCCGTGTCGGGTTGTGCCCAACAAATACGGGCACTGCATACTCCTTGATCAACAGATGATGCAGCGTGACTGCGAGTACACTGCTAGTCTGTAAGGTGCGTGTGTGGGCTACTGGGTTGCATCACCCCATGCTTGAGGTACAATAGAAGACTCCACAAAGGGGCAAACGGGACGCTATAGCGGTCTCTGCACTTCTGAAGGACTAGGAACACGCATTTACACTGGCACAAACGGGGGCACGAGGTTCGGGCCGGCGTAGCTAGAGGTCTACGTGGTCGCCTGTCCGTCGCCAGTGCAGCGGCCGGCCTGGCGCGGCCACCACCCGGGCTTGGCGACGCTCAGTGGCACGCCCTCCACATGAAGCGTGTCGGCGGCCAGGGCCTCGTGGACGCGCAGCAGCGCCAGTCCCAGCGGGCCCCGGTGCGCGCGAAGCTTGCCCAGCGTCGCGCCGGCAGCGTCCCGCACGACCGCGTCGGGCGGCAGCGGCACGCTCGGTTCGTGCAGCATCACGACCGGCATGAGCCGCTTGCGCACCACGCCCGTGTGGTGGGTTCGCGCCGTGAGCTCCTGGCCCACGTAGCAGCCCTTGTGGAAGCTCACGCCACCCAAGTAGTCCGCGTTGCACTCCAAGGGAAAGCAGGCCGCCGGTGGAAGCTCGCGAAGCCCTTCGCCCACGCCCAGCTGCATGCGGAGGTGCGCGTAGCTCGGTTCCTTGCCTTCGGCAGCGCGCACCAAGGTCGGGTCGGCGCTCGTCAGGTCCTCTCCGGCGTCCGCCAGCACTCGCGACCCCAGCAGGTTGAGCCTCGGATCGCGGACGACGCAGCGGCCCTTCGTTGTGTCCGGCCAGTTATCGCTAGACGGCGGCGGTGGCGGCTCGTCTACGGCGCCGCAGAACGGGTGGAAGACGGCCCAAACGTCCAGGTCGTCGCACGGCCCGATCTCGATGGGCTTGCGCAACAGGTAGAGCCGGAGGAGTCGCAGCAAGCCCTGGCGGGCGTCGGCGTCGCACTCGACGAGCACTTCGTCTTCGCCGGTCCCCGGTCGGTAGACGATCAGGTCGTAGAGGACGCGCCCGACGCTGTTCAGCATGAGCGCGTACATGCAACGGCGGGGCTTGCCGCCAGCCGCTCCTTCCGTCGCACTCAGGTGACGCGTGTCGTTGGTGACCAGGCCCTGCAAGAAGGAGAGGCTCTCGGAACCGCGAAGTCGCACCAGCTTGCGCGAGCTGGCCAGCTGCTCGCACACGATCAGTCTCTGGTGGTCACTCTTGCTGCACAGGTGCCGCCGCGCCGACGTCGAGACGTTGGCCAGAGGACGCGCAACCTTCATCGCGGCGGCAAGTGCGACGAAGCTCTGCATATTGTAAGAACGAAAGGTCGGTGCTGTCTACAGCAACATCATTCTGCTACAGAACCGGCGTTGCCGGCGTTCTCAGACGTCTAGCAGACCGTAGCAGACAGACATTCTCCGTTTTTGGCTACAAGCTTTGCTGCCGTTGGCTCGTTTGCAAGCCGCTAAAATATGTTGACATTATATTACATTATATAAATTATATATTACATTTTATTATATTAGACATTATTAAATGTGCGGCAGCTATTATTTACGAATGTATAACTCGAATGCACATCAGCCCGGCAACACCCGAGAAAGTTTTCAACGTTAGCCTTGTACCGCGCGGTTTAGCAGAAGAGCAAAAAGGACCACGTGGGAGCAACAATGAAACAATATGTCGGCGCCCATGCACGAAGGACCGACAGCTGACGGTTGCGTTTTCTAAAGCCGCCTAGCTCTGAGTTAATGGTAAAGAAGGCAAAGATCTGAAATGTCCGACGTACCTAGTAAGTTGACTGTATGTCTGTGAATCTGTTCCGTTATACGGCGTGAAGTTACAACGTCCAACATGCTGCAACGTTTTGACTGGTGGTGTAGAAGTCGAAGTCTCCCCTTACCCCTTCCCCAGTGCAGGGTAGCAAATTGGATATCTACCTTCCGGTTAACCTCCCTACCTTTCCCATATCCTTAATCTCTCTCTCTCTCTCTCGAGGCACTTTTTTCATCGCGTACACTATCACAAACGCCAAATTACACGTCCGAAGAACTTGACTGGTGCCACCAAAGTTAACCCAACTGTCAGGCCGCGAGAGAAGTGAGAATTTGCGAAAGTACTCGCGTCCTTTTTAGCATGCTTTATCGGCGCCTCGATGACGCCAAATTGGCAACGTGGACATCAAAGCTCGAACTCGGACTGGTCCGTGGGTGGGGTGCTGAGACACCCACGTGGGAGATGTATATCGCGGACAGCCGATCTTGTGTACGAAAGCGTCCCTCCGGTACGCTCTGGCCTCTGCGGCCCCCAGCCCACGGACCGCCCTGGTTCATGATACCCTTTTGGTGCCCTGGGGATCCTGCGCCGCCAGGTGCCCTCCTGAAGTCTCCGTTTGCCGGTATTTCAGACCCCGGAGTCTGGCAGCAGATATCTGCAACACCAGTCAGAATCTTCGCATCGGGACAACTGGATTGCTTTCACCTCTCAAATGTCGGAGAAAAACTAAAAAGAAAAGCCTGTCTAGGGAGCAGTTATACAAGGCTTATTGGGTGCACTGTTTTGCCCGAAAGCTAGCTTCTGTAGCGTCGACAGTTTCAGCTATGGCATTTTACCATGTCATATTTCATTTCATTGTGAAGGACTGAACAGTGCAGTCGTTGCTCTTGTGGGGGAAATGGCTGATGTGGGAGTGTCCGTCGTTTGCACTAGTTTTGATATGTTTTAGATGAAAACAAGCAGTGGATTGCATTTGGTGAACGGTTCAAAAACGTGTCCAGACAAACTCGTCCTTGTAATGGTAATCCCGTTATATGTTCCTATTTTGGCATAGAAATCTTACTGCGTATTCTTTATACTTGTTTGAGAAACACTGTGTGTTATGCACTGTACCGAAATATTTGTTGTATGTGCACATAGGGCCTAATCTGTGTATAAATGAAGTACTGTATGCACATAACTATTAGCAAAATTTGGCACGAAATGCAAAAACCAAGATAGAGTTAATGCAGGCATAAAAGCAAAAACAAAGCGCCTCAGAGACATCAACCTCCTCAGACCCAGTGTCCTTCCTCGTTGACATCACCTTTCATCCTTTTTAATGTTTAACCAAAAACTACAAAACACTAAATTTTGGTGTAACATAAAGCTATGTGCAGGTGACTGTGTATATCAAAACGTTTAATCATTTTGTTGCTGTCACTTTTCAAGAAAGTGTAAACTTTGTGTGAGATGTACTGCTGCACCGTCAACGATGACAAAAAAGGTGAAGGGTGTAGTGCCACTAGATGGCTCGACAATCCGTGATGAAAAACGATAGCGCTGAATTGTCAGGTTGCGTTAAGCCTGTATATCTAAATGTTTAAGCAAACAGACAACTTTATCCGGGGAAACTGGAGAAGTGGACTCTTGTCCACATGTATGGAGATGTTGTTGTAAGCGTGCCATATCCCATTGAGCAAATAGTTTTTCAGGTTTGTGAGAGAGCGGCTGACAATAAGAACTGACTATAAAAGGTATTGTGCTACTAAAAGATTATGTTGGGTCTCGGGAGGTTAGGAATGCTTGGTGATGGCAGTGCAAGATGCCAGATCAGACTGTGTGCCTCACATTTGTTGCACGTTGAAGAAAAAATATTAGGGAAGTTCGGTAAGCATCTGTTCTCCTTGGTCATTCCACAGGCACGCTTCCAAAAGGTGAGGTTGTATACAAAAGAAAAGTAATGAAATGTTTGACACAATGCAGCAGAGGATGATGACTTCCTTTTTGTCAATTTACTGCTATTACAGCAAACCTCATAGTTTTATAGTTATTTAAAGCCCATGAAATAAATTCACCGTATATATAAGATCTGTCACTTATTGAAACATGGTCCAAAAGATATAAAATGCTGAGATTGCAGATTAAAAAAAAAAAAGTTGTTTACTGGTTTGTAAATAAGTTCAAAGAGCTATGACTATGGAGTGCAGACACAATGCACAAGGAATGAAGCTGTAACACAGGATAACCGGGAACTAGTCTGTAGAAATAAACTAAAGGCAATTTCATACGTACCATCATAAGCAGAAGTATAAAAACTATGGCAGTAGTGTGAAATTCTATTGCAGCTGTGCAACCTACCTGGAAATGGAACATGCATTGCTTCAGTTGCAAAAACGCTCATACAGTGTATTGTTCAATTTTAATTTCCATGTCTAGGTGGCAGAATGCAGTTTTTTTCATAACACCCATAGTCTCGGAATGTTTCCTCGTAATTGTACGGCATGATTCAATGTTAAAGGGAATGCCTGATTAGTATTCAAACCAACATAATATCAACATATTATGAACTCCACAGAAAAGAAGTGCTCCAATGAAGCGTTAGGTACACCTATATTGGAAAAACATTATTGCCAAGGTGCTTGTGTCAAAACAATGTTGTATGCAGCCCCAAAATACTAATTCGGTGTTACCTTTAACAGTAGATCATACTGTACATATAAGGAAGACAAGAACATAGAAAAAAAGGTAACTCAAGCGGTTGCCTTTTTTGCTCAAAGAAATTACACTATGGATGTTAGAAACAAGGATGTTGTGGTCAACAATACCATGGAAACTAGTGTAGCAGCCACCCCTCTGTAGATATATATTGTGGAAGAAGTTGGCGTGTGGCTATTGCATGTTTAAAAGTACAGTATTCTAAAATCTTTGAGTCAGTTATTCCTTTACGAAAACTTATGGGGGCTTCCCTTTGTGAAATCAAAGTACTGTACCCACTCATAGAAGCATAGATGAATTACAGCAGGAAGTTCTAAGCCAGCTGATGTGTGACTGTGCCTACAGCTAAACATAGGCTAAGTTTGGTGCTTGGTTCGCAAGATGGTGGTGCTCTTCAGCTTCTGAACAGGATAGGTGCTGCTTAAACAGAGAGAAAAACTGAATAATCTGGTTTAACCTTTTTTTTTAATCCAAACTTGAATGGGCAATACATGAACACTGCTATTGCCGGAGTCTATGTGATATACTCGACACTGTACGGACAATCATGTAACATATTACCTCTTATAGAAGAGCAAAGGCGAAACTAAAAGTTGCCGGCTGATCTTTATTTTCTGTGTTAAGAAATACTTGGCAGTAGCACCACATGGGCATTACGGATGACTGTTAAAGCTGCGTTAAACTTTTTCATTTGGTTTGCAAATTTTAGTAGTTGCTTTCTTTAATCCCCTTCAGGCCCAAATTATGATGGACTGTCTATAAATGTGTCAAATTTACGTAACTTCATTCCAAGGCACTCGACACTCCACTGCAAGTAAGACAAGGTGGTAGGATGGAGCTAAGTGCATTTTCTGATGAGTCGTCATAATTAGCAAGTAATTAATCATCTAGCTAATTTGTAGTCAGTAATGGTTAATTTTTGCATTAAACAACTCAATCGAGTGCTTGAAACTCATGAAAAATTTCGATAATGACTTCATGCATTATGGACAAAGAAAAATAATTTTTGCTACATTGGTGCCGCTACACGGCACGTTGAACGTCCTTCAGCAAAATTGCCCTCTATAGCAGCACGGAGCGCATTGGAAGTGAAAGGAAGGCACATATTGAGCATGCAGGGGGGTCCAATTCACCTGAAGCTCAATGTCTGCTGCTTTTTCTTGGCCACCTGCTCGACAAAACCGCCAAAAACAAGCACTCATGTCCATGAATGTGGACATGGGTACCTGAAGGGATCATTGTGATGATCAGTGTGCTTGGCATGACTGCATCAGCCAGTGCCTCCATGCCTAGATTTCTGAACGGAAGAGGAACGATTATTTATATTAACTACATCGTTCAGAAGAATCAGTGTTGGAAGTTAGCGGTTGCATTGCATGGTTCAATTTGCCCATAGGGGCTTGTCGGCAGAATATCGACGAATGGGGTGCTACTTCTTTCGCTGTGAGATGTGCAGTCCTCCTTATCAGGTAGTAACCCAAGTTTGGCAAGTGGTCTATAAACAGTCAATCAATAGCAAAGTTTGACACCCCGAAGCAGCTTGAGCGCTGTGTGAGATGCCATAGTAGGTGACTCCCGATTCATCTTGACCACTTCAGATGTTCCTAGACGTGCACCTAAATATAAGTACATGAGCACTTCTGCATTCCGCCCCCATCAAAATGCAATCGCTGCTGCCATGAATCAAACCTGCAAACTCATGCTCAGTAGCACAACACTGTAGCCACTGCAACAGGTGAATCTGTAATCAGTAGTGCAGTGCTCGAAGTGACGCGCCCCTTATCTGCACCCAGATGAAACACCTGCTGGCTCCTCGGGCGATGGTGCCTGGTCCATGCCCCTGCCAGCGTTCACCAAGGAGGACAACCCGCATGGCGTGCTGTGCGAGAGTGCATTTGCCACCCTTTTCCCCAAGTACCGCGAGAAGTACCTGCGCGAGTGCTGGCCTCTGGTCAAGAAGACGCTCTCCGAACATGTGAGTGTTTCGCTACACTCATCCTGTAGTAGTAAGACTGCATTGACAGTAGTGGAGAAGACATATATATATATATATATAACTACGTTCACTTCATTTGTCTATGTTTTATCATGCTGTCCCTGTCATCACACTTTTGTGGCTTTTTTTAATCTTTTGGCGGATCACTTCAATGGGCTCTGACGTTACGGTGATATTGTAAGACAGCGATTAAGAAGCTTTATTGGGAGGCTAAGCCAGGTCTAATGTGTAGAGTGAAGTCCAATTTTTTACTTTTAGAGCCTGCTTATTCTCAGAATTAAGGTTAAATGCAATCTTCCATGTCCTTGCATAGTGGCCAGAGCTCTCCAAAACAACTGAAGATGCCAGTACACAGTCTCATTTTTTGAATGAGATCTGTTTGGGTTGTCTCATGGCTACTGCATCTTTTACTACTGTGGACCTTTCTTTAGCGTTACTTCAGAGCGCATGGCTTCCGGCACTTGCGGCACTTTTTGTGTGGGTGCTGGGTACACCGAGCTGATGCATTGTGGTAAACGATGAAAGCGAGAGCCTTTGTGGTGCCTTGTGGCTGCATTTGACCCCCCCGGTGATCGTCCAGCGGTCTCTGGTGGAGCAAAACGCGCCGGCTGCTCTGCGCGTCGAATATAGCATTTGAATCGCTGAGCACTACTCAAAGTGCGTAGCGCATTCTTGTCTTAGCCGTTTGTCGATCCTGAATGCACGATGAAGCCCAATAAATTGGGGCCCTCTGAGCTGTAGCACTTAGTGTGAAAGCCACAAAGAGTGCTGTCGGCTTAACCGCTCGTACTACCCAGTTGCAATTTACAGAGACCGTAGCTTTGAAGTTGCCGTTATGTTTCACTGCTACAGTTTAAATGTGACAATATTCTCATGAACTGAAACTTCAGTACAACAGTGGGCACTGGAAATTTCAAAGGCTTATCCAACTTGTTTTGAGAGCTGCATTACAACCACTGTTACCCACTAGACGGCTTGTAATCTGGAGCCTCTGACTCAAAGCACTTGAGCTGCGTTACGTAACGACTAAAGTGGCCTGAAACTTACGTAGCAAGGTTGCCTTACAGACATGGTAATGTCCTTTTGTCCTCCTTTCTCCCCGTGGTTGTGTTGTTTTAACTTTTTTGTGTAATGCACTTAATAATAGTATTTTGTTTGATATGCTGAAAAACTGTGAAATGATTGTTGTGCTGCATGAATACTCATTCATGATTCAGTAGTAAAGACACTTTGCGACCGATTCTGGTACCTTGCGCTGTATGTTATTTGCCATAGCTGCGTAACTTTAAAAGTTATCAGCAGGCTACATTCTACGAAGCACAAACACACATCCGCCAGTGGGTTGACATACACTTCAAGCCCTGTGCCCCTTTGCATCTATACTCGTGGACAACTTTTCTTGGCTACGGAAGCAAAGCGCGCCTCTTTCACTGCTGCTTGAAGTAGTCTCGCAGTTTTGTTCACGCTTTCTTATCTTAGAAATAGAAAACAGTATTTCTGCTTGTTTTTTACAGCACCTAATTTGAAACAATACACAACATTCACCAGTTAGCTACTGGTATTGCATTGTATTTTTAGCTTGCCCTTTTGAGTTTTTGCACACCCAAGATCGTCGCATGTTTTACGCATTCGTCAAAGGCTTGATGGTGCCCCCGTCTTCTGGCGAGTGTTCGTCGCTTGCTGTCCCACCAGTCAACTTCCCTGAGAGGCTCTCGACTAACTTCGGTAACAAAAGACTGTCGAAGCACACAAAACAAGTGTTTGCAGCATCTACGCGGAAACCAAATAAACCCATTTGGAAATCGCAACTGTCGGCAAACAGAAACCAGTGCTGAGCTCGCCCGAACTACATTGCGTATGACTACAGTCATGCAGAGAAGCTCCGCCTCTGTAGCTTTTGCTTCTTAGCCAAGTTGTCTGTAGTGCTTCCTGATGGCACATCTCTCAATGCTGTTGCAGCATCTAATGTAATTTATTGGAGAAATATTACAGCTAAGCTTTCAACACTACATTCCATTGTGATAGCAGCCTTGGGCCGAGAAAGACCAAGTCTCTTGAGGAGCAGCAGCAATAAAGCTGACCGGGTTTTGGCCCTGACCAGAGTTTGTGTACTCTGAGCCTTGTCTCTACGCCATCATCACTAGAATTGCTGCAGCACATGGCATTCAATTTCTATTTGTTGGTTGAGTGCATTATGCCAATCTACAGGGGGATCATATTTAAGTTTTCCGGAATTTTTAAAGATCGCCTGCGACAGGTAGCATAATTCTTCCCCTTGAGCTGTATTATTCGAAGAGGCTGACATTGCTAGCACGAGAAATGGAAACATATATTTAACCAATTAACCAAGAATTTTCCCTTAATAACTTTTTATTTAATTACTTTACGGCACATATTGCAATTTACAAATTGTAGCCGGTGAGTCTGCAAGACGTGTTCACTTGAGATGAATTTCCAGAAGGCACCATATGTGACGAAAGTAATTAGGAAGTTAATTAGTGAATTTCTGTTAATTAGTTGATTAGTAGATTTTTTTTCAAGTGACGTCCGCCTCTGAATAATCCAGCTCAAGGACTAGAATGATGTTATCTGCAGCAGGCATTTTTTTGAAATGATATAAAACTTGAAAATAATCACCCCATATAATGCCTGTGGGCTAGCTGGAGTACTAGTTAGTTGGAAAAATATTAATATACAGTAAACCCTCGTTAACTCGAGCTCTGATATCTCGAAAGATTGATTAATTAGAAATGTTTTCCTGGCTCGGTGTCAACCACATGTATTTTTCACCTCTTATCTCGAAATACTTCTGTGCCGTACTCCGGATATCTCGAAATCTCGACAGTGAAAATGTCGGGAAAAAGTCACTGCCCAAAGGTTTCCATACTTTATGTGCAGCTTTGATGTCACCAAGTAGTGACAGGAGCGCAAGTTTTTAGTGAATTCTGCTTCACTCTATGCCACCATTCACGACTGGCTGCGATCTCATTGATAATGTAAGCGGGGTGCCGTTCTAAGTGTAAGAAGGTACATGTGACGTCCGCAGCATGCATGCTCACGTGTGCGTGAAGCATTATCAATTCGCTTATTCGCCTTGTGGGTCTGCGCGCTATGCCATGTACTGGGCCATGTACGTAGCTGCATCCACTTGGTTCATGGTGCATCTGTGCCGAATGCTTGGTGTGTTTTTGGCATTATGTTAAGTAACAAGTGTAGGGATGCCTTTTCTGATGCTGTCTATTATTCCGCTTCATTAGTAGCCGTATAGCGACGCTCCGCCTGTGTTATCAATTGGATAAACCAGCTGAGAATGATGCATGAAGCAGGGGCACATAATCGAGCAGAAGGCATGGCTACAAAATTGCTGCCCTGGGGTGGTATTCCTGGTCTATAACTTTTTTTTTCTTTGTATACAAGCACTTTCGCTATATTTCATGTGACTAGGCTTTTGGACAGGTCAGTGCCCTTCGTGCAACAGCGCTTACTTGTCTCTGAGCGAGGATCGCTGTTGCCCGTAGACGCTCGACGTGTAGGTGGCCAAGTTGCACAATATCTCGCAAAAGTGATCTCCTGGAATATTGAGCTTTTACGAGAAATTTAGTGGCTTCTAGTGCTTATTTCGAAAGGCTCTATTTGGTCTATGCCCAGCCAGGGGCTTATATATTTTCGTAAATTCGCTTATCACAAAACTCCACTTCGGTCGAAATTTCTCCCGGTTTTTACAACTTGGGGTTAATTAGGCTTTACTGTATTTTCCGTCTACTTCAGACGTGTTGGTAGTATTGTGCGAGTCGTACAAGACGTCAAATGAGTTCACATAATGTCACGTTTGTGGGGCTGTGGGGTCATTCTTGTGTATTACATAGGCAGATCATAATTGAATCTGGCGGGTGGGGCATGTTGAATAATTTATCAGCCGCAGTATTTATTGCAAGCACTCACTTTAATTTGAATGTGCCTTCAAATGATGTTTTTTGACCTCGCTGTGTTTTTCAGGGTGTGAATGCAGAATTGGACGTCATCGAGGGCAGCATGACAGTGACGACCACGCGCAAGATGTGGGACCCGTACATCATTCTCAAGGCACGCGACATGATCAAGCTCCTGTCTCGCAGCGTGCCCTACGAGCAGGTGAGAACGTCTCACATGGGCAGCCAAGCATGAGGACAGGTTTTACGCTCTAACCTGCTTAGGTGTGCACATGAGGGGCCCAGGGGAGCCTGGACTGTTGGCTGAGCAGGGGTTCCAGTTCATATTCTCATCGACTGATATGTTTGTTATCAACAAAATGTTGTTCACTTTTTTTTTTTTGGTATTCTGCAACTTGCTTACAACTTCCTTGGATTGCTTGTTGTGCGCCACGACACATTTTTAAGAGAACTTGACGTGTTTCCGGCACAAAGATTAGAACTCTGAAGTCATTGCCCACGACTTGGTAGGCGTGCCACGCGAAATCTGTGAAGACCGTTCGTGAGAGCTACGCAAAGTTCCTGAGTGCATTAATTAGTAGAGATAGTGAACTCACCGAGGCACCCGGAGACGCAGGCAACGCACAGATGACTTATTTGTGTGCTGGCACTTTCCCTGTTCTTCAGGTTATTCTGAAGGTTAGTCAGGCTTTTTCAGGACCCCAATATTGAGCTCACAACTGCATTTAATGAAGTCTGGCATCTATGAGATGCACTGTCAGGAATGAGGCAAGATATAATAGTTTTTGAAAAGTTGTTTACAGAAGCTTGCGCTATCTGTGAGACAAATGATATTGAAATTCCTGAAGTCCAAAAAAGAAAAATACAGAATAGAATCGACGTGTATTGGAGCAGTAGAGCAGTATAGTGTGGCCGTTTTCCTTCCGATGCTTGTTGCCTTTATCCAGGGAGTCGAAGAAAAGTTCAAGCAAGAGACTTTCGAGCTCGTGCGAGCTGTGCAGAGCCTCCTCAGTCTTTCAGGAAGTGATGAGCAGATAGCGATTATTTGCGGCTTGGTTGAAGTAGACGAGGGCAGCTTGCGCGCTGAAATTCAGTTCTCGAGATCTCGGATCACTGGGGGAAAAAAGTTGGAATTACCATGTATGGCTGGCTTGACTCTCTCAGAGAAGATAGTTTGGACACAACAGTATTACAGGAATTTTGTCACGTTTTTCAGCTGTCTTCTTTTTTTTTATTTCTGATACTTCTGTAACCAGCTACTCCTGTGAAAGGGCATTTTCAAAGCTGACACATGTGAAGACCAAGCTAAGGAGAACCATTTTGCAGGAATGGCTTCATTGGCTGACGCTGCCCTTTCTAGAGAAGGATATCGCAATACCGATTTCATCTGAAAATGTTTTCATACACTTTACAGCAAAGGCACGCAAGCTTTTGTTGTGAGTGCAATTAAACTTATGATAGGGTGATTTCAGATGCAGCGATATGCTGAGCAGTGCTCTTTTTTTTGACATCTTTACCAAATCTCTTGAATCCGGTGGCATTACGAAAGATGGGAGCCGGGCTAGGATAATACCAATTCACAAGCAAGGTTCCAGAAATGATGTCGCCCATTACCGGCCAATCTCTTTGACAAGTGCATGTTTCGAAACACTGGAACACATTTTAGCTACCACCTAATGAAAATTGTGGAAGAAAACAGCATTTTGGGTAAATATTAGCACGGTTATCGACGAGGGTACCCGACACTCACAATTCTCACTGAGGTTACACATGAAATTGGTGAAAGTATTGATGGAAAGGGTCAAACAGATATCATCTTTATCGATTTACAGAAAGCATTCGATAGAAGGTCTCACAGAAAGCTGCTTATAAAGTTGTCTCGTTTCCTCGGTAATACTCGGCTATTAGAATGGATAGAGGCACATTTGTCAAAAAGGGAAATATTTGGAAAGGGTACAAAACAAGGCCTTGAAGTTGACGAACTGGGTTCTAGCATACGAGTTAAAGATAAATGCGTATGCTAGAACCCAGTCCGTCACTGAAATAAGAGGCAGAGCTGAACTCATAACTGTCCAGCGGAAAATTATTTCTTTTTTCAGGTGTTGAATATTCTTTTTTCAGGTGTTGAGCGGGGACTATAACATAGAATTCGAAAAACACATCACATTACAGAATGCTGCTAACCCCCGAACAAAGCATTCAAAACATATGAAACCAAATTATTGAAACACTAATTTTTGGTTCGAAGCATAGATGAGTGGAACAACTTACCACAAGATAACGTAGAGTGTCCTCACTCACAAGCTTTTGAAAAGGCTGTTTTCAAATATTCAGAAATGGTTGTTTATTTATTTGTTTGTGTTCTATATTTTTGCATATTTATTGTTAATGTTTATTTTTAAATTGTCTTTATTGTTTGGCGTTTGTCGGTTGCATTTGATTGGTGCCATTACATTGTCTTAAATTTCCTAAATTATTTTCATTGGCCTATACGGTGATGTACTTTAACTTGTTAGTTTTAACTCATATGATTTACTGTTTTCATATTTTGATATGTTGCACGATTATATCCTGATTGCAATATATTGAATTCTTTAAACTTGTGCTAAGTATGTACATAACAGCAATGTAACCGCAACTCCCATCATGGCATATGCTGACAGTATGAATAAATAAATAAAAAAGTAAAAATACTATGCCATCATTTGAACACGTTTCATGTCCACAGCAGGGATACTGTGGGTCGACTATGGCGACCGTCTGGGCAATGTTCGGCTATACTTTTTTGGGCACCTCTGTGACCTTTGGCGTACACTGGCTAGTTCTTGCCTGACTTTGGGAATTTCATGGCTAGTACTTTGGGAATATGGGCAACCTGGCAGTCCTTGTCAGGACCACGAATCCTATTGCATGTATTGATAGCGCACATTTCCACCGGGTGCCAGGCCATCCGGGTGCTGGAGGACGGTGTGGGCTGTGACATCGTGAAGATTGGCAGCCTGGTGCGAAACCGGGAGCGGTTCATCAAGCGGCGCCAGAGGCTGCTGGGACCCAATGGCACCACACTCAAGGTGGGAACCCTTTTACGGCTGTACCTGCTGCACTCGGTGGCCGGTTCTGCCCATTGTCTTTTCGTGCCTCAAAACTTCCTACCCGTCACGGCACACTTTTGCTGGAAGGGCAACTCCGACATTATTTCTTTCTTTAGACATGAACATAATTCGTGTTGTATAGCCTCTTGGGCATTCTGGTCACGTGCACCAACCTTTGTGGCTGAGTGTCATGTAATCTTTCCTCAAATTCATTAGCATGCACACTCACAATGCATGTTCTCAAACAGATGATGTTTAGTGGTAACCCTGTGTTTACTACTCTTGATGTCGGGATGGGAGCAGCAGCACGGGTACCTTCAGCTTGTGCAACTTTTTTTTGTACATGTGCAGAACTCGTATTGCCGGGAACTGTGTCAGGCGTAAAGATTTTAGCTGCAATGTGACCTTCATAAAGAAGCTTCATTTGCTAATGCTCGAGTGATCGCTTTTAGAGATACTGCAGTCCAGTCTCATTACTTTGAACCCCACATTAACGAATTTAAAAAATTTACGAATATTTTAGGAATATCCCCCAGATTGCCTATATTTTCAATGTGAAAATATTTCAGAACTACGAATTTCAATATAGCGCTTATTTCAGAATAACGTAATAAATTATTTTATAATCAAGAAACATCAGTATTACGAATTTGGCCTAAAGTAATGGCGCCGCAAATCTCACGTGACACCGAAACCACCATTTCTGTGTGTGTTACCCCCCCCCCCCCCCCAGGGCAGTAGCTATCATCATCACCATGTCTGGTGTCAACTGCTAGTGCCACCACAAAGCTGTGGTTTAATGTGCAGTAGCTTGGCAGGCTTAGCCACCTTTCCCTCTTTTCTCTCTCGTGTTGGGTGTCATTGGCCGGTCGGTCGTTTGTGCAGTCAATCTGTGCGGGCAGGTATTTTGTTGTGGGTGATCTTGCTAGGAAGGTTCGTGTGAGATCCGACATTGAATGCAGCTAACGACGGTGCAAAGAAGAAGCAAAAGCAGTTTTCGCTGACAAATTGGACTTATTGCAAGAAATCAATGCAAGGAAAAGCAAATTGACCTCTGCAGACAGCGTGGCATTGCCTCATCGACCGTCGCGACGATCTTGAAATACCAAAACAAGATTGTCAAACTTCACTGGGAGTCGCAACTTGCTCCTACGAGGTAACGGCTGTGTCACCTTCTACTCGATTGGGAGCCGGAGAGTTGCGTACATGCGCTACTCTCGATGGAGGAGACACGACTGGCAGCACAGCAAACAAGGATTTAATAGGTACACGGACAGTAAAAGCACAAAGCACACAGAACTCAAACCATAACTCAACCAAAAAAAATGCTTACTCAGTAGAAAATACAAGACTAACTAAATACAACACTACTGAAAAAGAACTATCATTTCCAGAGCCTAGCTCCGCCTTATAAGTCTCTAGGTCAGTCCTAGCCTTTACTCGCCAAAGTCTGGCCACCCTGGCCCCGGCCTAACTGTGTCACAAAGCGGAAACGTGGGCTCTTGCAGATCGTCGTCTTGAAGTTCTTGTCGAATCCGTGTCGGGCTTGCCCGAAGCGTTGCGGGTGCCGTAGGTGCCGACGCCTCGCTGTTCCGTCGACCTGGCCGAGTACGTGGATGGTGCCCCGGTAGCCGCCGCTGACGTATCACTCGCCGGGTTAGGCCTCGCGAAGCGTTCTTCGCCTTACGTCGTTCGGCATGGCGACCAGGTAGCACGGTGATTATCAGTTGAACGGGCTTGGCCGAGGAAGAGGGATTCTCGAGAAGAAGACCGGAACCACCGTGAGCAGCAGCAGCCGGTCCCAGGAGCTTCGCCCGGACGTCTCCGAGGACTACAGCTACGCCTGGGCCTTGCTAGCGTCATGACTTCGTGGCCGGGTTCTCCGCTCTCCCGTCGTCAGAGCATGGCTGACGAGACGACCTTCCAGCTCAAGAGCCACATCGATAATACTGCTTCGATGGTTCTCCCTCGCGGATTACACCTCGGTTCGCGTGCCTCGAGCGCTTGCGCCGTTCGGAACGCTCCGCGAACTTCGTCGTCGTCTTTTCTCGCCACGGGCTGCCTCTTACATGTGACAGGCTGTGACTGGGAAAATTTCAAAATGCGGACCAAGCTGTTATCACGTGGTTCAAAGATGCCAGACTGCAAAACGTTCCTGTGTCTGGCCCAGTGCTCCAAGAAAAAGCCAGCGAATTTGCCGATGCACTTTAAATAACTGGGTTCGATGCAAGTGCGGGTTGGCTTTTTCGTTTCTGCCGAAGGAACGAAATAACTTGGCAGGTAGTCTCAGGTGAGGAAAAGGCTGCTGACAGAGAAGGCGCGGATTCCTGGTGCAATGATTGTGTCCAAGAGGTGGCTGAATCGTTCTCTGAAGACAATATTTCCAATGTGGACAAGACCACATTTTTTTATCAGCTCCTGCCAGATCAGACAATGCACTTCCAAGGGCAGTAGTGCAAAGGAGGAAAGAAGTCGCATCTTTGCGTAACGTTCCTGCTCTGCTGCAATGCAACAGACATGAAGAAAACTAAACCGCTCGTCATCGGCAAGTACGCGAAGCCTCGCTTCATGAAAAACGTCATCTGGGTACCCTACGACTACCGTGCACACAAGCATACTTTGATGACAGGAGATCTCTTTTCCGAGTGGCTTATCAAACTCGACGACCAATTCAGGAAGGGTGACCAAAAAATTCTGTTGGTTGTCGACAACTGCTCTGCTCACATTGTGAATGTTCGCTTGACGCACATTCGCCTGGAGTTTATGGTGCCAAACAACACGTCTTTGCTGCAGGCCCTAGACGAAGGCATTATATAAAGTGTGTGAAGCCAGAATTTGGTAAGTGCCTTGTGTAGCGGTTGATCATCAACCACTGCCTAAAGCAGCCGATTGCAATCAATATTCGTCAAGCAGCGAAAATGCTCACGGAAGCTTGGTGGAACTTGAAGGCGTCCACCATTTGCAACTGCTGGCAAAAAGCGGGGCTTGTCAAGGCGCCTGTGCAGCTTGAAGACAACCTCGAGGGGATTGACAGCAACGCAGAAGACCTGTGGACCAAGGTTGCAGAACTGCTGCCCACCGTCTCTTCCTTCGACGACTACGAGGAGAGCAACAGTGCAGCACTAACGGCGGCGGACGTGGCAACCGAGGAGATCGTCAACAGCATTCGCAACGTTTCCAGTGACGATGACGACCTGAAGGAAGACGACTGTGGGTCACTGAACACTGAAGAAGATGAGATCATGTCGAACTTCGATGTTTTAGTGCACATGAACAAAGTCTGCACTTCCATTGCTTGTTGCAATGACATACCCGATGAGGTATTGCGCAAAGTGGAAGATGTAGAGTTATTCTTAATCGGTTGTGCGTGCTGCACGTGCCAGTAGAAAATAACCGATTTCTTTAAAAAAGCAGCTTTGAAGTGGGTGCAACATTTTTATTTGAAAGTTTGTTTGTCTGCACGTGCGTCTCTTTCCAAGGTATGTCATTTTCATTCGTAGGTTTGACCACTGGCTTATTACCTTAAGTTTTTGATTACAACAATATTTCGAAATAACGAACAATTTTCGACGGTCCCGCGTGATTCGTTATATGTATTGATATTTCACTGTAGTACTATCACTTTCACGAGATTTTACATGACTCTTAATTACACTTGTTGAAATATGTGGCCAAGGGTGTTCCAGACACTCTGCGCAGATTGCAAGCTTGGCATGGCGCCAGAAACACTGTTGGTACACATGCGTTGTGTACACACCGCATGCGTACACAACGCATTTAGTGACGAGTTGCAGGAAATCTCATGATAGTGATAGTATCTTCGAAAGCGATTACAGTCGTGCGCAAAGTGACCCTACAGCTACCTTTAAGAAAATGTGGTCTGCCGCCATCTTTTGATGGCAATCATGCTGCAACTGATGACTGACGTTAAGCAGGCTGTTACAAAACTGCAAATGCGGTTTTAGGCAATATTAGGACCCATTTTTTTTAAACAGGCACACGTTAGATTCGTGCAAATACGGTATGTCATTGATGTCATGCCAGCATTGTCATTGTCTTTTCCTGCTCATCTTGAAGTGCAGATGCTAAGTACACAAGTAAAAAAATTTGCCAACGATTATGATGCTCCCTAATGCGAAATTTGAGCACAGCTCTTCAGATGTTTCGAATTCCACCAGTTGTGTCGCTTATTATTCAGAAATAAAGCGCGAACGCATGTCTCGCGTGGAGTGCATTCCCATGCGCATTGTCTGGCCGCGGCGCCGGCGAAGTAGCGCATGTGCAGTAGGGCCGAAGCACATGCCAGCGCTTTCTTTCAATATATGGTATCGGTGGGCGCGCTCACCCAGTGCTCGCCACATGCCTTAGTAATGACGTCATCGGCGCACCATGGTGCATGCTAATTTGGTGCCATTTCGTAGGCTAGTGCGGCACTCTGCTTTCCTCCTCCCCCTTTTGCCTCCACTTTCCGCCTCATGCTTTCATTGTAACCTCCTCCTCTGTTTTCCTCCTCGCGCTTTCTTCGCTATTGCTGTCTTTCATCCCCCACTGTGCTCCACGTTCACTTTTTCATCCTTCTTTGTGCTCGTTCGCTCGGTTACGCCAAGGGATGCTAACGCTCAATGCAGGAACAGGTACCTAAGAGCTGCGCGCTAAAAGGAAACAAAGTGCTTTTGCTTCTTACTAGTACATGAGCACTCTTGCAACCAGCCATACTGGAGACTTGGTACTGGCAGGAAATGGACAGGTGCATTCTCGATGCACCTCTCAATGCACCTTCCTCCGTTCTCCCATGTTCACTGACAAGATGCATTGTGTAACATCACTTCTTTTCACTGATGCAGGCCATTGAGTTGCTGACCAACTGCTACGTCCTGGTGCAGGGCAACACGGTCGCCGCACTTGGACCCTACAAGGGGCTGCAGCATGTGAGGGCCTGTTTCTATGTTCTCGTTTCTCAATTTTACTGCTATCAGCATTCTTAAGATACTTCGCACACCTTCTGGTATCTATCTATGTTCAGATGTAATCATTTTCTTGTCACCCCAACTTGGGCCACTGGGTCATTGCCACTCCTTATAATAATAACACGTAAAAGATATCGTAACCAATTACACATCCATCATAGCACGGATGCACTGCCAATTTTTCTTTTTATCTCGCACAGGAGTGTCCTAGCTTTTTAGTGACTTCCTCTCAAATATCTCTAATGAAACTGAGATCACTGCAGTCACACAGTTGTGGCGTCGGGGAGGTTGGAAAGCGGGGAAGAAAGAATTATTGAGCTCTTGGGTTTCAAAAACAGAGTTGCTGAACACAGAAACAGCGCACTTGGGGAGCTTTTTCAGAGCCTGTTGTGGCAGTGTGATGACAGGTTCTTTTGTGTTAATGTTTCTGGCAGTTCTCTGAGGCGGAGCCTCCCAGAACCCAATCGAGGACAAAGCCGTTTGTTGAAAAACACACAAACTTTTAATAAAACTAGAAGCGAGAATAAAGAATCAAAGTAAACACTTAGCAAGACATTACAGCAACAAACACAGGAAAGTTCGGGCAGGAAGCGGGCGTGTGCGCGTGCTATAGTCTCGACACGAAGCAGCGGAGACGAGACGACGAGAGAAGTGGTGTTGGTCTCACCATAGAAGGTCATTGCATCGGACCGTCGTACAGGCTACCAGTGCAGGGCGGCTCTGGTGTGGAGTGAGAAGACAGGCGGCTCGGCAGCACGGGAAGACGGCGCTGGCGTTCTGGCGCGGGCAGCTGGTCGTGGAGCTCGGGCCCGTAGCCCGACAGCTCTCGTTCTGTCCACGGGCGCAGATTCTCACCGGCCTCGGGCAGCAGCAGTTGACTTTAGGGCAGAGTGACGATGCCCAGGAAGGCAGGCGGCTTGGCAGTACGGGTTGATGGTGGCGGCTTTCTGGCCGGGCAGCTGGTCGTGGAGCTCGGGCCCGTAGCCCGACAGCTCTCGTTCTGCCCACGGGCGTAGACGCTCACTGGCCTCGGGCAGCAGTTCCCCAATGGATGGAATGGCGACGCCCTGGAATGGGTTGGCAGGAGGCCCCGGTTGGTTGAAGTCCTGGTGGCTTGGGTCCGGAACCCGACGGCCGTCTTCAACCCCCGATCCGGTGGCCGACCTTCTCCTGGTGCCACTTCTGGAACTCCTCCCCTTCTGCCAGCGCGGCTCGATTTTGTGCCGCTCTGGCCGATTCGTCGATTTCTCATTGGCTGCTCGAGGCTCCGTGTTCTTTTGTGATTGGATTGGCTTTTTTTCTTTTGATTTCTTTTCTTGCGCCGCGTGTTCACGCGCCGGACGGTCTTCGGCGTCGTCGTTTTCCATCAGCATGGAATTCGCCTTGACGCGCGCTCTCCTTGTCGTCTGCTCCTTGTCTCCAACCACCGCACCTTGTCGCACACCACAAATATCACCGTCGCTCACCACACATCACAGGCAGTTGCGGTATGCTGATATAATGGAGCACAGTGAAACAGCTGTGCAGCAGTTGTGATGCAAGTTACATTACAGGGAGGAGGAGGAGAGAAAGAGAAGGCAGGAATGTTAACCAGAAATGCGTCTGGTTGGCTACCCTACTCTGGGGGACGGGAAAGAGGGAATAGAAAGATGAGATAGAGAGAGGAGGGGGGGGGAAGGACACGGTGAGTTCGCGCACGCACGCGGAGGGCCTGAGCAATTCAAAGGCGTTCACATAGGCCAGTCGTCCTCAAGTAAGACAACAGTGCCTTCACAGCTTTGTGGGCTGACGAGCGATGGGGACGGTCTTCAAGGAGCACCCGAACGGACAACGGTCGATCATCAAGTCGTCGCAATGTGTTCGATAATGTTTGGCTTTCCGACTGAAATCGATTGCAGTGACACAATAAATGTTCTGTGTTCTCTTCGCTGCTGCAGACGTCGCACGTAGCACTTTCGGTCATTCCAATCAAAGCACAGTACGCCTTCGTGAAAGCCACTCCCAACCACACCGATATAGAAGCGATGCCTCACGTCGGTGAATCCCTGGTGGAGGTCGGAGTTGGAGCGAAGGGTTCAGTTCGTGTAGCCTGGTGCGCCTTATATTTGGGGTGTTCCACTCTGGTAAAGAGAGCTTGCGTTTCAGGTGACGAAGCTACAGATTCTTTCAAACATGGTATGCAGCTCGAAAAGAGCTTTGGGTAGTTCTTGTATCATTGAAGTCCTGCTCACTGTCCAGAAGCATTTGTGTTGTCAATCCTCTTGTGTCTTTGTTTCGTATGCCTGCCATGTTTCAAACAATGAATCCCTGCCAACTTGCACAGCTTCCCCTCTTTCTATCAATTTTATACATTTGACGTGGGCTGTACCCGAGTATTGTGCCCACTGTATGATTTCGCAGTTTGTGGTCATGTGCCCTCTATGACACAGAGTATACTTGGCCTGTGCAGGTTCGCAAGATAGTGGAAGACACGATGAAGAACATCCACCCCGTCTACAACATCAAGGTGGGCTGATCTCTCTCACAGACCTCATTCAAAACAAAACAAAGGCACGCACTCAGGTCAACTTAGAGCTGCTGCAAAAATGTTTCTCTACCTTAGGTTCCCATTCGGCAGCGTGGTCAGTTTCGTGCATTGCCAGGCGGCCAAAAGCTTGTGGAAGTTTTGAACTGCCACACATGATGAATTACTGGCAACATTGTAGAACGCCTGCTTGTTTAGAACTGTGGCGTAGGATACACAATTTTTTCCGTCTAAAGACTAATTGTGTCGTTCAGTGAAATCTGTGAGCTTAATCTTGACATTCTTGTGTGTTTTTGGTTGCCTTTCACATTTAATTTGCTGATTAAGGTATTTTTCTCTGCCGTACCTTTTTCACAGCAAATTATTTCGCTAACAGGAATAGATGAAAAAAAGGTGAGAACAAATGTGAATGCATCGTTGGTTCCAAACCATTTAAGCTCACTATTTTCTGTTAGTTCGTGCAGAACTGTTCGTATGTTTTGTGGAGATGAGCATAGCATGTGAACCAACTTACATGAACATAACGGTGTTCGCTCAGAACCAGAAGTGAGAGCCAACACGCTATAAAGGCCTCTGTGCCACATTTGCAGAAGATATGCACTGTGTCTGATGCCACATGCTAGACGCTGTGAAGTTACTGTTGAAGACATCCGTATCAAAATGATGCTTTTGGAAGGGCACGAAAAGGTGTCGTGAATCTCGTCACACCATTTGCATGACGACCTCATCTATTGCGTGGCTGTCTCAATGTCAGGCCCTGATGATCAAGCGTGAGCTGGCCAAGGACCCCAAGCTGCGCAACGAGAACTGGGAGCGCTTTCTGCCGCACTTCAAGGCCCAGACGCTGTCCAAGCGCAAGAAGCCCAAGAAGCAGCGCGTCAAGGGCGAGTACACGCCCTTCCCACCACCACAGCCCGAGAGCAAGGTGCGCCACCCTTCCCTTGGCTTGCCTCTGTGCTGTAGCTGCATTGCAGTTGCTGCTGCAAAGCCCGCGATTTTTTCTGAGCTTAGCTTGTAAACCACAGCTTAACTCTTTCGTTACCCCTGTTGTTTGTAATCTGTGAGTGAAGCGGGCGATTTCTTTTATACAAATTGTTATTGAACCTTAGAGGCCGACTGAAACGAGATGTCACTTTGGCAGAATTGGTTATAAATAACTACCTGATACTACTCAAGTAATCTTGGCAATGTTGCAGGGCTGGTAATTTAGTTTCCTCATTAACAGCCTTTAAATAGCACCTAAACAGACCACGTGGGCACCTGGTGGTTAGCGGACGTGACACAAATCCCAGACCGTGGCATCTAAGACTTGCAACGGGCAGCAGGTGCCATCTACAATAGAATCTCGATACGATCGTGCCTGATGCGAATTTCGGAATGATACAAATTTTTGAGAAGTCTCACACCAAGTCCGTTAGCTTACAATGTGGTAAATTTTGAATGTTGCGTACTGCCTTTCGCAGAATGATACGAACAACTGAGCCGTCGCGCGATCCCTGGCGAGGAGGCCCCGGCACGCTGGTAGAGCAGCCGCGCTAATGCGTCGGTCATATTCTTGTTGCCAGGGCTACCTACGTCACTCTGCCATGACTAACCCTTGCGTGTCCCCCCCCCCTCTCCCCCCCCCAAAAAAAGCTTTTGCTTCTTTAAGTATCATACAATTTGTCGGCCATTTTCAAATACCCTGTAACTTTATCGGGAGCCGGCAATCACACGCGACTTGCTGCATCAGCGAGATCGGTGGCATAGTAGCATGGGGCCTTGTGCTGTTGTTTTTTGCTGTAATGACATCAATTACTGCCCATGTCGAGTGTGACCTGCATGAGCCTCGTGGTCTCTGCTCACCATAGACATTTTAATTTTTTTTCCGGCTACCTCATCCTAGAAAACATTTTACGCCATTAGAAAGACTAAGGGGTCACTGCAGGACATGGAGTCAATGCTTTAGTGATACCTTGTCTTAGTATGTTCGTTATTCTACAACCTTTGGGATTTCATAAAACTTTAATCGGACTCATGGTAAGACGCTATGCATGCGTCTTGCCATTTGTGTAACTTGTGTACATTGAACCCACAAAGCTGTAACACTATTTTACATTGAGGAGAATCAAGAGAGCTTGTTCATCTTTAATTCTAGCCATAGGGAGCACATTTGGGCCAAAAACACAATGAAAATGTTGAGTAAAGTTAGTACAGTGAAACCTCCTTTATACGATCTTCATGGGAAAAGGAAAATAAAGCGTATCATCTGAAAATCGTATCATCCAACGTATTATCCAACCAAATTGTACTTTCGGGAAAAGAAAAAAAAAGTGTCATCTCGAAAAACGTATTAAGCAGAAGCGTATATAAATTAGTAAACAGTTGGTTGAACTATCCACAACTGAACACTTGCTCCAGCATGTGGAAAAATTGCGGCATAAGCCATCTCACAATGACTGTTGATGGTAATGCATTCAGCATTGAATCAATATAGACACACAACGTATTGCCACCGTTGAAACGAGTTATGTATGAAGAGTGTACTTCAGCGGAACTCCCCTTTTGTGCTTCCTTAAGAACACTTGGCGCCCTCTAACGCCACTGCTTCGTGGCCTGCACGTGGCCTCCAAAATGCATGGCGCACCGGTGCGTGCGAACGCTTAGAAATGCATCATGCAGCAACCGGGTTCCTCTCTCGTGTTTATTTCTGGACACGCTGCGCCATCTGGTGGCACTGCCAAGAAGTCCGGGCGTTGCCTCCGAGACAAGAAGCGTGGCGCGCCGGTGCCTGCAAATGCAGAGAATTGTTCTCGCACTTGCCACACGCTCAGTGGCACATAATCGGGAACCCAAGTTGGCGAGAAGTTCGTTGAAGAGTCGCACATACCCAGTGCATTCGTGGTGCAGCTCGGTAAAGGGTTGGCACGAAGGGCGTTCTTTGAAAAACGCGCGATGTGGGTTCGATTCCGCTCGGCATCGGAGAAATTTAAGGAATCTTGTCATTGTAGAGTGGCACATTCCCATGGCACCTACCTAGTTACCCAAGTCGGCGTCAATGGTGTTTGTTGAAGGCCAGCACAGACTGAGTGGCACATACCTACGACTTCAAGTCAGCATAAAAGAGTTTCTTCGAACTGTTGGTGCCTACCCAGTCCCTCGTCTACAGTGGCCCATGTCGGCACGAGAGAGTTTCGTTGAAGGGAGGCATGTATGCACACATTGGCATATACGATGGTTGGTTTCGAACCCTGTTACCTCAGCACAGCAGCCTGATGCGCTAACCATTCGGCCACTGACTACAGAGTGACCCGGGTAGGCGGAAAACTGTTAGATACAAACATAGACAGACACATGGATAGGTAGCCCCCGGAAAGTGCGTCAAGTACCCAAAGATTGCTAACGTAATAAAACAATACCATGGGTTTTGTGTCATGTTTCCCATGCAGCAGAATTATAAGGTATCAAACTCATTGTAGCAGAAATGATCCCTTGGGTTTCAATATATCCTCGTACAGTCAAGGTTCATAGGTCACAGTGTCAGGTAATGCTGCCTTCACATATGTTATCACTCTTACCGTGATAGTTGCTTTGAGGTATAAGGAGTTGCTGCACAGCATAAAGAAACGTGGGCAGAAGGTGAATATAGGACAGGGTGAGCGCCGACTTCGTACTGAAATTTATTACACACAAGAGTAGAAAAGGAAAAGTGTAACAAAATGCATGTGCGTGCACATGTGCTTGTCCCGTCTTTTCTTTACTTCATGTTCGTGTTTCTTTTACTCCATGTAGCTGACTCATGGTCATACAAACTCACCCAAGCTTCCACTTATCTAAGCATTAGTATTACTAGTTTAGTGCAATTGCAAAGTATAAATACCAAAAAATCTACCCATATCGCTTTCAGCAAAGCGTGCATTGTACGTTTCCATGCATGCCACCAACTGTCTATCTGCGCTAATGCAGTGACACTGCTGCCACCAGTCGGTTGATCTCGTGGCGAATCTTACTTTTTAGGGAACAAAGTTAAATTCTTGTAAGCTGCATCAAATTTGTTTCTTCCATCCAGTTTAGAAGCCCCTGCTTTGTTGCTGAGCCCCTTGGTATTTTCTTGCATGGCACAGATGGACAAGGAGCTTGCCTCGGGCGAGTACTTCCTCAAGGAGCATGAGCGCAAGACCAAGAAGAAGCAGGAGAAAGAGCAGGCCAAGGCCGAGGCCGAAGCCCAGCGCCAGGAACGCCGCAGCAAGTCCTTCCAGCCGCCACAGGAACCCAAGTATGTGCCCAAGAAGCAGCCAGCAGCCAAGAAAGGTGAGCACAGCTGTCGTGAATTGTGTTGACTGAGTACGGTGAAGGGCAGACGGTAAGGGTTTGCTGTTTCTGCCGACTGCACAGAGTCCTAAATAAGATTCATTCGTAGTAACTGCTGACTTGCAGATACATTTGGAAATCTGCAGTGTTGTAAGGCCCTCATGCTTGAAGATGTGAGCGACACTCCATGCTATAGCCGCTCCTTCTGTTAGCTTCCCAGGTATGAATGCCATAATTAATTTTTCCAGATTACAGGAAAATCTTGGTAATGTAATCATGCCTGATACGAATTTTGGGATGATACGAAATTTTCAAAAGTCTTGGCCCAAGTCCATTAGCTTACGACGTGCTAAATTTCTAATGTTACGAACCACTTCTCTGTGTTCGCGGTGGTTGATATGAACAATCGAGCTGCCGTGCAGTCCCTGGCGGAGTGGCCATGCCCACGTGCTGGTCACATTTCTGTTGCCAGGATGACCTACGCCACCTCGCCTCAACTCCTCCCCATAAAAAATAAAGAAATGAAAAAATTGCTTTGGGAAGTATCATGCAACTTGACGGTCTTTTTCAAACGCCTTTATCAGGAGCCAGCAATTACACGTGACCCAGTCATGTTGTGTTAGCAAGATCGGGGGCATTGGCATCCATGGGTAGCTTTATCTCTGTATTCTACGTGTTTCATTGTACTCAGCACCCAATGACAATTCGAAAGACCGCCGTGAAGTAAACAGATTCCCTTATCTTTAGCAAATCATGCCTTATCACCATTAGCCAGCAGCTAAAACACAGCAAAAAATAAACTCGATATAGCATAGCAGATCTTAAATGTTGGCCTCAGAACACTCGAAGTGCACAGCTCGCTCCTGCCAAAATGTGCGCGAAGCAAGTGCGCCGGTGATACAAATTCATGTCAGCTAATAGGAGTGCTCGGTGCATGTCGCCTGACTACAGTAATGAATTGCGACGCCAGTTTTCCCTTTTTGTGCTTTGTTTTCTTGCTTTTATTGCGATAGCAATTATATGGACATCCCAGACGCTCATCTGCCGTCGCCATTGTCGTCGCCATGAGGTTCCGTATAAAGTCCACGGACGACAAAATCGTCGCCGCGCACTCCATGCTGCATGTGCGAGTGAAAGCATGCGACGCTGAGCTGGCAATCGCGGCTCACGCACGCAAGGACGGGAATTGGGAAGGAAGTGCAGTCTTCCAGTCGTGCACAATGCTCTGGAGGTAGGGTAGGGGGTAGAGGGGCTGCACTTTACTGCGGCCGCGTGCTCCCCTGCCAGGCTGGCAGGCTACAGGGAGGGGGATTTGTGCCGCGAGCGCCCACCCACGCCACTGTATCTTGAAAGCCATCTACGGCAGGGGCAGAGTCCGCCCTCCCCGTGTTTTTGCGGCTCAGGTCGTGCTGATGCGAGCGCCGGCATGAAGCTCGATTTGCTCGCTGCTGCTGCTGCGCTGACTCACTCCAGTGTTTTCACAGCGAGTTTCTCTGGTCATCGAGTGAGATGCGTTCATGTTTGCTTGTGCGCACGTTAATGCAGTATGGGCGCATTGTAGTTAGCTGATTATTTCACCATAGAAAACATACAAAAGTTGACGGTGCAGCAGCTTCTCATTGTTATAACCGATATACAGTCAAAACCGGATATATCGAATCCGAAGGGGATGACCAAAAAGTTTGATATATAGGTAATTTGATATCTAAAATACAGATTTTCTAAAAAAAATGTTCAAGGGGATTTTACAGCTGTTCATTTTACACAATAATTCGTTATATGCAGGTTCGATATATCCGGGTTCACTTTATTGTTAAAAGCGGTATCGTTATAAGTGGGTTTGACTGTACGTAAGGGAAGGCCTTAGGATTGCAGAAAAAATTAATATATTACAAAATTAGAAATTTTAAATAAGTTGGTAATTTCATTGCAGCGCTGTTCCTTAATTTCCAGATTTTCTTATGTTTTTGGGTGATACGAATTTTCGGGCCATGCTGAGAGATTCTTATAATTGAGATTCTACTGCATATGCATGTAACACACCTGTGAAAAAAAAAAAGAAAAACTTGCGTCCTTTACAGAATATTTGCTTCACACACTACATGGTCAATGTGCAACAGGTGCTTACTACTGTTTCACCATGTTATCTACATCACCTGCATAGCTTTAGCACAATGCTTGCTGGGTGGATGTTGCTGTGCGATCGTCAGGTTCTTTATGAGGACAATATTAAGCTGAAAGTGTATGCGCTGCAAACATACG